>NC_134516.1:18804821-19104821 GCF_027942865.1 Odontesthes bonariensis | reverse complement strand
AAACAACTTCCTGAATGTCACCAAAAGCTTTTTCTGCTCTCTGAAGGCTTTTTTGGCTTTTTTCTGAAACAAAGAAAGAGAAGATGTTCCTCACATGACTGATCACATGACCAACCAGCTGCTGGATGGAGCAGAGGAGCAGGACCTGTTCAGCCTCTCATCTTTGCCTCCAAAGTGATTGTGTCTGTTCTGATAACTGCAGTAAAACAGACGACACACGAGCAGCCCGACTCACAGTTCAGTTTTGATCCTCCCAACAGTCCAAGCTGAAATCAGCTGGATGTTCCACTTTATCATACTTATCCTGTTATCTGATGGAAACAAGGTGTTTTCTCCACATTTCACATGTTCAACATGAACAAAGGGATCCACAAACATAAAAATCACTCTGCACGTATCTGATGTATGTTTTCACATTTCTGCACATCTTTGTCTTCATGATGTGAAACACGTGTTTGTGGATGGAAATGACACGCTTTGAGAAAACTACAACAGATATACTGAATCATTTCCTGTAACTCTACCAGAATATAAATAAATGTTCCACCACAGTTCATGTGTGTGTGCTGCGCAGACGAGATCAGAGGAAAGTGACACAGATCTGGAGACATTTTACTTTGTGGATTTAAAACAGATCTGAAGATGTTTTCAGATTATTGCATCACAGAGACAGTATGAAGCTGAAACAGCAGAGAAACCTGACCTGAGAGCTTCCAGGTTACAGTGAGGACTCTGCAGTCCATCAGACAGCTGCTTCAATCCTGAGCCGTAGATACTCAGGTCCAGTTGTGTCAGGCTGGAGGACTGGGAGCTGAGAGCTGAGGACAGAGCTGTACATCCTTCAGCTGAGAGGGTACAGCTGCTCAGTCTGAGGAGGAAATAATGAGAGAAGTAGGAATCTGGGACTTTCTCTCCTATAGAAACAGCAGCAGTATATTCATACACATCCCTCTATATCTGTACTCACAGAGCTTTGTTGGAGGCTTTGACCACTGACAGCAGCCTCAGAAGAGCCTTCTCTGAAGCAGAGTACTTCTTCAGGTCAAACACATCCAGATGTTTTCCTGATGACAGTAAGATGAAGCCCAGAGCTGACCACTGAGCAGGAGACAGATTATCTGTGGAGAGACTTCCTGAACTCAGGGCCTGTTGGATCTGCTCCACCAGAGAACGATCATTCAGTTCATTCAGACAGTGGAACAGATTGATGCTTCTCTCTGCAGACAGATTCTCACTGATCTTCTTCTTGATGTAATCTACTGTTTTCTGATTGGTCTGTGAGCTACTTCCTGTCTGTGTCAGCAGGCCTCGTAGGAACCTTTGATTGGTCTGCAGGGAAAGACCCAGGAGGAAGCGGAGGAACAGGTCCAGGTGTCCATTTGGACTCTCTAAGGCCCTGTACACAGCCCATCGATGGAGATAATTCAGATCAAGTACTTTAGGTCTCTTGGATTTTTCATCTTTTCCCATCAGGTTGAGTCCAGAGTTGATGAAGGTCAGATGCACATGAAGAGCAGCCAGAAACTCCTGAACACTCAGATGGATGAAGCAGAACACCTTCTCCTGGTACAGCCCTCTCTCCTCTCTAAAGATCTGTGTGAACACTCCTGAGTACACTGAGGCTGCTGAGATATCGATGCCACACTCTGTCAGGTCTGATTCATAGAAGATCAGGTTTCCTTTCTGCAGCTGCTCAAAAGCCAGTTTTCCCAGAGACTCCATCATCTTCCTGCTCTCTGGACTCCAGTGTGGATCTGTCTCAGCTCCTCCATCATACTTGAGCTTCTTCACTTTGGCCTGAACCACCAGGAAGTGGATGTACATCTCAGTCAGGGTGCTGGGCAGCTCTGCTCCCTCTCTGGTTTCCAACACATCCTCCAGAACTGTAGCAGTGATCCAGCAGAAGACCGGGATGTGGCACATGATGTGGAGGCTTCGTGATGTCTGGATGTGGGAGATGATCCTGCTGGCCTGCTCCTCATCTCTGAATCTCTTCCTGAAGTACTCCTCCTTCTGTGGGTCAGTGAACCCTCTGACCTCTGTCACCATGCCAACACAGCCAGGAGGGATCTGATTGGCCGCTGCAGGTCGTGTGGTTATCCAGAGGCGAGCAGAGGGAAGCAGCTTCCCCCTGATGAGGTTTGTCAGCAGCACATCCACTGAGGTGGGCTCTGTAGCATCAGTCAGGGGCTCCTTGCTGTGGAAGTCCAGAGGAAGTCGACACTCATCCAGACCGTCAAAGATGAACACAACCTGGAACTGTTCAAAGCTGCAGATTCCTGCTTCTTTGGTTTCAGTAAAGAAGTGATGAACAAGTTCCACCAAGCTGAACTTTCTCTCTTTCAGCACATTCAGCTCTCTGAAAGCTGTGGCAAGGAGGTGGACACCCCTCCAGCTGTTAGTTCACCAAACTTTTTTTGAGTGGGAATCGAACCACCAACCTTCTGGTTATTGGACGACTGCTGTGTTGGTGGAAAACATCCAACACACACCGCTTCACATATGAACATAGAAATGGATGTGAAGCAGAGCTGAGCTCACATTAAACACATGTTGGAGTAAAAACTGTTCAAACTGACTCTGCTGCATTTTACTCTGTTACAGCATTTACACTAAGCTCACCTCTGAGGGGATGGATGTTGGTCTGATTTGAAGTCAATAAAATCAAGCATTGACCAGTCACTCTTCATGGACACACAGCTGGGTTCAGGTTCAGGCTCAGCTCCAGGTCCAGGTCCAGGTCTGAGTCTCTGATGGATCCTGACAGAGAAACACTTGTTTCATTCAAACTAAAGTATCAGTGATGGTGTTTGAGTCTGCAGTGAGACGGCCTGTCAGAGAGTCAGAGTGGCTGCTGTGGAACAATGTTAGTTTTAACAAGGTTTATTTGGAGATAATTAATAACAGATCAATTACCTGCATGATTGGGGTGTTGCTTCAGAAGCTCATTTTAAACTGACGTCATTAAACACAACGTGTGAGAACATAATATTTCTGCATCAGCCGCCCTGTTCACTACATAATCAGCATCTTGTAAAAAAGCCACATCAGTGGACAGATATTCAGTAATATTCTCCCTTTGTTTTAATAAAGAGCTGCAGGACTGAACTAAAACATCACATCGCAAGCTTATACAGGCACAAACTATGCTGTTTATAATTTATTAATTACTGTACACTAGCACTGATAACGTGGAGGTGCGTCGCTTACTTAAAAAAATCCGGGTTACTAATTTTGAATTTTAGCCGAATGAATAAATAGGCAGCAGGTCTGTGGGCTGTCTGTGGCAGTAGCACGATGATGACGTCAGTAACACCCACTTTACGACAAAAAAATCAAAATTACAATAACCCGGATTTTTTTAAGTAAGCGACACACCTCCACGTTATCAGTGTTAATGTACAGTAATTAATAATTTATAAACAGCATAGTTTGTGCCTGTATAAGCTTGCCCATAGGAAACCGTTTCATGGCCGAATATCTCAAGAGAGCAGCCAGACGCCTCTCGAATATCTTCGGAACAGCTCCAAATGACCAACAACAAGCAGGGGTGAGTAGAACATCATGCTATAATGTGAAATCAAGGGCCCAATGTCAAAAAACCGGTCTTATCCTTTAAATGGTGTGATGATAACTACCTCATCATCAACACAGTGAAGACAGAGGAGGTAATTTTTGGAAAACCACCCAATCTCCAACTACCCCCAGTTAAAATCCATGACTCAGACATCACTCAGGTCTCAACCTACAAATATCTAGGTGTAATGATTGACCAAAATCTGACATGGACTGACCACATAGACTTCACATGCAAAAAAATTCAACAGCGCATCTATTTCCTGCGAAGGTTACCATCCTTTGGTGCCAGTGCCCAAATAATCTTTTTATTTTTTACATCTGTGATCCAGAGCGTCATGCTTTACTGCAGTACAGCTTGGTATAACAGCCTCTCTGTCAAAGATAAAGCTAAACTTCAACATCAAATCAAAATCTGCTCTAAGATCATTGGGCTGCCCATATCACACTTATTCCAGGAAGCTCACAACAAAAGTATGCTCAGACTGGCCACATGCATCCCCACTGACATCACACACATACTACACCAAGAGTATAGATTATTACCTTCAAATAGGCGTTTTAGAGTTCCCTTCTACAACCGCAACAGACTTAAACATTCCTTCATACATCAATCCATTCTCTTGTTGAATCTGCAGTCTTAGAGCTGTATGTAGTACAATCACCCCATGGAAAATTGTCCTCACTTTATGTATGTCTGTATGTATGCAATGTATGTATGTAATGTGCAATATTGTGCAATAGTCCTGTGATGTTACATGTTTGTCTTGTCCTTCCTTAAACGAGCCTTGTTCAGAGATGCAAAATGAATTTCAGTGAAAACTGACAATAAAGTATTATCGTATCGTATCGTATCGTAAATGTGGTTTTGGGTTAGCAGCTCCTTCTGTTTTGCAAAGTAGGGTTGGAAAAACATACATCTACTAAATATATCAAATATCAAGTACAGCCGAACTATTAATTACACTTGATCTCAATGATCAATACAAAGAAGAATTTAACAAATTTACTTCAGATACTTTTAGAGCCGCACCATGTAACATCATACAAAATCAACACCGTACTCGTAGTACTTCCGGTTTGCAAAGGTTATTTATAGTCGCAAAAAGACAGATTATACGTATATATTTTTTCGGTATAATATATTTATGATGAATATGTTATGAAAGATACACGTTTGGTCAATAAAGTTGAAAAACAAAAAAAAAAGAAAGTACGGGAATGTGGGCGCAGGCCGATGACGTAGAGATAGCAGCGTCCATAGCAACCACCTTAACAACGGTAACAACGGTATTCTTACGTTTTTTTAAGGAGATACTAAAATCTTCGGCTAAACTAATAAAACGAAAGATCGTCTACATTCCTTGAACAAATATTCTGAAGATATTATGCATAGTTCTTGCTAGAAATGCCATCGAAATGCAGATGATTTCTTA
Source organism: Odontesthes bonariensis (assembly GCF_027942865.1). Taxonomy (NCBI): domain Eukaryota; kingdom Metazoa; phylum Chordata; class Actinopteri; order Atheriniformes; family Atherinopsidae; genus Odontesthes; species Odontesthes bonariensis. The sequence continues at coordinate 19,099,809 of NC_134516.1, read as the reverse complement.
AAATTTTATGTTTTTCACAGAAAATAAGTCGACAGTCGGCCATTTTTTTTTTCGCTGAGGGAAACTTGATAGTCACATGACCTGGTTTTAAGGCAATGTAAATGAATAGGCCAAAGAAAACTTAGTATTATCACAATTTTTGGGGGCCAAATTGTGACAATACCACGTTTTCCCTTGTGGACCAACGTACCTATTACACGTTTTTCTATGAGACTGGGTTGGTATTTTATGCGAGGTGGTGGCAGCCAGGAAATCTGAGGCCCTAGGCAAAGAACCATTTTGAGGCCCCCCTTAACTCAAACACATAGAGCAGGGATGTCCAAAGTCGGTCCTCGAGGGCCGCAGTCCTGCAGGTTTTAGATGTTGCCCTGCTTCAACACACCTGATTCAGATCAAGACATCATTAACAGGCTTGTGTAGAACTCAACAATCTGTTGAAGAGCTCCATTTAATCTGAATCAGGTGTGTTGAAACAGGGCAACATCTAAAACCTGCAGGACAGCGGCCCTCGAGGACCGACTTTGGACATCCCTGACATAGAGTAATGTATTGATGCACATATTTTAATGAACATGTGGAAATCATTGAAAAAATAATATACACTGAGAAACAAATACTGAAATGTATATCCTTGTTAAAAGGCATATAAACACAGCAGGTAAGTATTAACTAATTTACAACCTCTCTTTTACAGGATTTTGAGCCAAAATAGGTGATTCTTTGCCTCCAAGTATACTTTTCTAGGAAATAAATTGGCAGCACAACTGGCTCAATGGTGAAATTAAACAATTGGACCCAATAAAGATCACGGTCGGACTATCTGGATATAAGCTGTGTGTGTGTGTGTGTGTGTGTGTGTGTTTGTGTGTGTGTGAGAGAGTGAGAGAGTGAGTGAGTCTGCCTGCCTGCCTGCCTGCCTGCCTGCCTGCCTGCCTGCCTGCCTGCCTGCCTGCCTGCCTGCCAGTCTCATGGATGGTGGTGGTGGCTAAAGTGGATGAGACCTGCACAAAAAGACAAGGGGAGAAAAAAAAGCAGGGGGTACATGCTGTATCACAGGAAAGGGAACACAAGGCCTGCCATGAAATGCTCCCCATCTGCACAATTTTATTTCTTTGACCTCAGCATTAGGTACTTTTAACTGCATGAATTTGGTGCCAATATATGAGTTTGATAAGTCTGATAACAGATATGTTAGTGGTGGATGAGGGATTGGTTTATTGTATTTTATCTTATAAAGCACCAAGAAAAATATTTAATTTCTTAAAAACAAGTGTAGCTATTGAATATGAGAATATGTCCTTTAATGGTGAGAAACACACAGATGCTATGACTTGTCTATCAGGCATAGATCAAATTACATTTTCATATAGTGATATTCAGGATCAGAAGGCTATTGTTTCGACCTACATAGCCTCCAGGTTAACACAAATAAATGCACTTACTTTTGAACCTTGCAACAAAAGCTGGAATCATATTCAGTCTTGTGAAACCCCAAGTCAAATATATTCACCTTGTTTTGAAAAAAATCAAGTCCATTCATTTTGTACTTATGGCTGGGGTATATATTTCACAGAACAGAAAAGTGTTGTTTTGCGTTCGCTATAACGCGGTTTTGTGTTGAGAAGAACATCGGCACACTCTTTAGACTTCCTCTGTACATGGGACGGCTGCTTAACCCACTACGCCACCGACCGCCCCCTCTTTAGACTTTTAAAGACTGAAAGCAACAGATATTCTTCTCTTCCATCTCCTTCATAAATAATTAAATCGTAGAATAGTATGTTCCCCAGCGTTTGTTTAGGCGAAATGCTTCACTTTCTGAACAAACGAGTGGGGTGCGCTCGCTCCCGCGAGGGGGTGCACAACACCGGCACAACACCGGCACAACACCGGCACAACACCGGGGCTTTCACTTCTGCTCATCATCACATTCGTAAGCTGAAACGGTTTCAGTTTCACTCACCGATTCTGTGGCCGTGTCACTGTCATGATCCGTGTCTTGATTGACTGCTTCTTCTGCCTCATCAAGGTGGTCGTTGGGAGAGGAGTTACACGCGAATCGTGCTTAGCCTACTTATATTGCTTTTATTATTCTCCTAGCAATGTGATGCTCATGTCGACCAGAAATGTGTATATTGACTATTATTGACTAATATTGATAATTTATTTATTTTATTTATTTATTAAAATAATAAATGCAGGGAAACAGGAATACCGTGACGTGACGACGAGGAGGCCCCTGATTGGACGAGGCCCCGGGCAATTGCCCGACCTTGCCCAATGGACTAACCGCCTATGGTGGCAGCTGATCATAAACAGCTGCAATGTCAATAAATGCTGAAAATACACCAAAGTTATTCCTAAATGAAAATGTTTTCCATGCAGAGAAAGTGGACGGCCTGCCATGCTCCTAAAGATGAACCTTCAGGTGGGATCTGTTTACCAAGAGATGATGCTGTGTGTACTGAAGAAGACGTGAAGCTCATACAGGAGATCTGCTTGTTGTATGAGGACAGAGTGTCTGTCTTATATGGAGGTGGGAAGCCTGGTTTAAATATAGAAATAATGTCTTTGAATTGTATTGATTTAAAAGTGTCCTATAGCTGTGAAGTTCTGTCAGTGATACTGAGCGGGACTCTGCAGTGATGGAGATGTGTCTCCCTCTGGTGGTGAACGGATGAACTGCACGATGTCAGTTTAATGAGCCCAGAAGTGTTCAACTATAAAAACTATCAAGCTGATGTCAGCAGTGAGAATATTTTTCATCATTCAGTAAAAATGTTGTAGTTCTCCTGTTCATTGTGCAGAATAAAAAGACAGGATGTTCTCTGCTTTGTAGCTTTGATTCAAATATTACAGCCAAGTAAAAAACATCCTGCTCACACATGCAAAGACAGAACACAAGCTGGAGTGAAGTCAGGGTTAAAGATAAAGTCTGAGTTAATAAAGCTGAACAGCAGCTGATGGGCACTCCACATGTGCTGCCTTTGTTTCTGTCAGTCAGTGAGTCAGATTTGAAAATGTCTTGTGCTGTTATCAGGAAGTAAAGATGGAGAAGACTGTAAAGCTGCAGCTGCTGGAGACTTTGGAGGATCTGGGAGAGGAGGAAACGGGAGCTTTAACAAATTAGCAAGCCTGGATGATCTTCTCCCACTTCACTTTCAACATCTGAGATGTCTTCTATGTTCTGCTGTGAATAAAATATTAGTTTATGAGATTTACAAATCACTGCATTCCGTTTTTATTTAATGTTACACAGCATCCCAACTTTTACCCTCATTCCTTATTCCGAACCTCACTAATCATCTCCCTCTTCTCTCAGAGTTACACGTCTACCCGGGTCCTCCCTTTGGCTTTCAACACCCACCGCTTTTAAATAAACTCTGTTCCAACTCTGATTCTCCTCGAGTCCTGTGTCTGCTCTTGGGCCAGTTTTTGTGAGGCGGTTCGACACAACAAAAATATTCTAAAAGAAAAACCTGACGGCTAAATATATTCAGAAAAAAACGATTTAAAAAAGAATCTGAGAAAAATATCTGAGATTTTAGAAATGTATATATTTTAATGAACAAAGTGAAAGTAATCAGATAAAACAATGTATACACCAAAAAGTCTAGGACCATTTAAAAATCTAAATGTTCAGATATGAAGAACAAATTTGATATAGAAGACAAGTTTTCATCAAAAAAATCTGAATGTTGATTAAAAGTCCACATTTCACATGTAAAGTCTTTGAGACAGAATTTTAAAAAATAAACATTGTGGTGAATAATGAGGCAAAAAGTCAAATTTCTGAGATGAAAAATCAATAATTCAACATGTGAAAATGTCAGGAAGTCCAAATAAAGACAGAATGAACCAAACAAACTAACAGTGAAATACTGGGAGGATTTTCCTGTTGAACATCAGGAACTTTCAGTCCAAAGCAGATGTTGTTAAAGTCCAAATATTGTTTGTAAAGAATCATTTCAATCTTCTTTGGGAGCGTTCAACAACAACATTCAGCCATCAGAAACCAGCTCCAGTCCAGGTGTCCTTTCATCATCTAACAGGAAGTGAAGGGGAAGAAACATCAGGATGAACCCCGGCTGCTCACCAGACCTCTGCTCATTGGAGCAGAATCAGTGAACATCTGTCAGCAGGTTGGAATCCATCTGGGCTGATGGCAGCTCAGTGATTCCTCTCTGATGTCACAGTTTGTCACATGTGCAGCAAACTAACTGCAGCTGACATTAACTGAATGGTCTCAGTTAAAGTCAGCTGCAGAGAAACACAACATGCTGATACTCAGTGTGAAGCTTTGACTGGAAACACACAGAAAAACAACATCCTGGAAGAATGGCAGCTTCTATCTTTAAAGGACTGGAAGAGGAAGAAGTTTCCAAGGAATCATTCAGAAGAGTTTCAAACAGAAACTGGCTGAGTCCATGAATCTGAAAAGGTGTTTCTGAGTGAAAGAGACAGACATAAACAGACTGAACTATCAGTTCAGCAGGGATTCTGACAGGAGGACACTCTGGATACTCAGCACAGAGATAACCAGGAACCAGGTAACCAGACTGCAAATCCAGGATGCAGAGGTTCTTCAGTGAATGTGGTGCTGAAGGTGTGGAGGGGGATCAGTGTGTCAGAGGAGACTCTGTAGAAGGACAGAGTGCCAGCAGGACGGTCCACATACACTGCTGCTCTGTTAGAGACAGAGGAGGAGGTGGTGATGTCTGTTCTTCTGTTATTGTGACAGACAGAGTAACCTCCATCAGAGCAGCTCAGACTCCAGGACTGATCATTCCATCCAAACTCACTGTCTCCTCCTCTCCTGCTGATTCCTCTGTAACTCACTGATATAGAAACTCTTCCTCTCCACTCGACCTCCCAGTAACAGCGACCAGTCAGAACATTTCTGCACAGCAGCTGAGGCCAGACATCAAACCTGTCTGGATGATCAGGATATGACTGAACCTCCTCCACACGTGTCACCTTCCTGTTGTTGTCAGACAGTTTCAGGACTCTGTTCACTGTGTTTGTGTCGATTGTGAGTTGACAGGAATCTGAAGGAGAGAACAAACACAGTCCAGCTGCAGTTATTGATCTATCATCTGTTCACTTTGATCAATGAGTGATGTGACAGTGTGACGATGGCTGGATGTCATGAATCAGATGAAGAACACACTCACACTTCCTCAGACCTGGTGTCAGCCATCGTTCTCCAGCAGGCTCCACCCTGAAAGGAGGAGGGGGGTCAGAGCAGCATCAAACATGGACATTACATGGCTCTCACACACATTGTTCTACACTGAGAAAGGAACAGTCCAACAACTGGACACATCCACTGGAGTGGAGCATCTGGAAACTACAATGAGCAGAATCAACACCGACGCGTACAAAACTGCTTTGTGGAAGTCACAATTTCTTCTTTCAGCCGTCTCCTCCTTTTCATCTCTTCACATATGAATAACACTGTAAAAACTCCTGATCTGAGCCAGAGCTGCAACCTTCTCTCTGCCCTAAAGTCTGACTGATCTGCTTCTGACAGGAACATCCTCTGCACAGCAGCCTGCCTCAGATTCTTCACATTGTTTTCACTGTTGTTCTTTTTTCTGACTCAGCTGGGAAATGTTAAAGTGACTTCTTTTCCGTACACATGAAGCTAAGTGACTGTCAGAAACACAGGGGATCTGTGTGCTCTGTTTGTAAGTCTTATATCAAGTCATGTGGAGCTCAGAGGATTGTTGAAGTTTGCACCGGTGGCTTTATCTTTACTATCAGGGTCAGAAGACCTAAATATGTCTCTTGAAAATGACAGACTGTTCCTTTAATATGCAGCGATCTGTCCAAACTGAATCGACCGACCAACATACTCTTTTTTCCTCTATCAGACATTGGGCCTCATGCAAGAACCGTTCGTACGCATAGATTTGTTCTTAAATCGTCCGTACGAGTTATTTAAGAGAATTTGCGCATTCACCAATCTTTTCGTATTTTACGTTTTCTTTCAGGTACGAACAGAATTTACGAGTGATCCAGACCTGTCGTAGGAGATTCGTAAAATAGTCCGCTGTTATTCCAATCAAGTTTGCTTGACTAATGGATTGTATATTTATTACTTTGAAGAAAACATAAATAAATATACATGATACCCCATAATTATGCTGACATTATTCTGTTTGACTTAAATTGTGCACTAATTGAAGGTTAATTTGAATCTGTAACGGGAAGCGCAGCGGCTGTCTTGCTACTTTCGGATGCCTTAGTGCGTCAGGCTCTTGAAGAGAGCGTGTGGAGACACACGCTCTCTTCAAGAGAGAGCGTGTGTGAAAGAATGGCTGACATCGCGATTAAGATTCCCAAGGACTGTGCTGCTGCAAATATGCAGCTTGCTAGAGCCACAACTCCAGAGAGAAACACGCCGATCAAACCCAATTCCACCACATGTCCAGGTCTTCACCACCCTTGGATTTTTGGCCACTGGAACCTTTCAGAGGGAGATTGGAGACAGATCGGGGGTGTCCCAGTCCTCTGTGAGTCGTGCACTCCCCTTGGTCATCAAAGCTCTCATCAGTTTATCACCCATGGTACATCAAATTCCCATACACCGCTGTCCAACAAGTACAAATTAAGAGGGACTTTCATCCTGTGGCTGGACTGCCAATCATAATTGGAGCACGAGACACATATATGCATCAAAGCACCCGTGCTGTCGTGGAACGCACTGAGCTGAAGGCCAGGTGGGTGTGTCTCGATACCTCGTTCATGGCGCAATATTGCCATGAACGAGGGTCTCCACCTGAACCAGCCCAGGCAGACCAGAAGGTGTGGTGCCAGAAGACCCCCCTCATGGACCACCCCATCAAAGAGCCATCATGATGAGGCAACAACTGATTGCACGGCTTTAGTTGCAGTCATCGAGCGCCTGCCCAGGGCGAGACGTCTTTTTAAGCCATTTTCATATCAAACCATTTATTTTTTTATTTCAGTGACATGGTATTAACAGCACTCGTAATTGCTTCCTATTTCTTCGCTTTAGCAGGTCCCGTAATTCCACTGCTGACTCTGCTAAAAATCACAGATTTCCTTTTTGGATCTCTGAAAGCAGAACTTCAGTCTCAGAGCCCCTAAAGTTGTTCTTTTTGCGCCTTGATGTCATTCTCATGACTCAACACTTCCTGGCACAGGAGAGAGGAAGCACTGCCTTATATGGTATCATTTAGGGCGTGGAGTATGCATATCTACTATCCTCGTGCACGTGAACTTAGATACGCACAGGTGGGATTCATCATTTACGCAGGTCGTTCACACACTTTTTCCGAAGTTAAGAGCGTTTGTTGAATCTGACGTGGCGTGTTCGTACGAGACCTTCTTACGAAAAAAGTGAGAGAAATTTAGAATAAAAATACGAAAATGTTCTTGCATGAGGCCCATTGTGTGGCTGCAGCAGGCCTCTCCATACCTGAGTTTGTGTGGATCCTTCAGTGCAGCCCTCAGCAGCTTCACTCCTGAGTCTCCTGGATGGTTGTAGCTCAGGTCCAGCTCTCTCAGATGGGAGGGGTTGGAGGTCACAGCTTCAGCCAGAGAAGCACAGCCTTCCTCTGTGATCAGACAGCCTGACAGGCTGCAGACACACAGAACAACAGAAACTCTGAGAGAACTGCTCTGAAACTCAAGCTGAATGTCATCCAATGGTAACAACATTCTTAGAGAAAGATTATTTTCATCATTTTGCTCCAGTAACAGTTTCAGATAAAATGAGAAGAAAATATAAACAATCTTTGTGACAAACAAAGAGGAAACATGGCAGCAGTGAATGAAAAACCTGGATGAAAAGAACACCTCTGAGAATAAAAACTTTAGATTATTGTGAATATTTCAACATTTCACTCTTCACTGAACTCTGCACACCTCAGACTTCCAGCACAGCCCAGAGTCCTGTCATCTCCTCAAATATTCTGATGACTCTGCAGCTGTTGGCTGTATCATGCACAGTTCCTCCACATTTGAGTTGAGCTTTGCTCACAGCCTGACTGGAGCATTAACTGGAACACCTTCCTTATAACTGTTTACATGCAGAGGAGCAGAATCCAGTTTCTGACTGAAGTCTGTCTGACGCTGCAACTCTGCGGACTGAGTGAGAACATCTCATTGTTGGATATGTTCCCAACAGAGCACTTTGCTCTCAGGCTGCAGGTTTACTTATGGTTCCCAGAGTTTCTAAAAGCAGAATGGGAGGCAGAGCCTTCAGTTATCAGGCCCCTCTCTGTGGAACCAGCTGCCAGTTTGGCTTCAGGGTACATGTAAGTACAGCTGAACTCACTGTACACCTGTTGTCTTTAAGTTACTTGAATGGTGATTTTATTACATGCTTTAAGTGACCACCAGCTGACATGTAGTCTTAATGGGCTGATTTTCAGTCACACTTTCAAACTGTCACAAAAACCCCAGAAAAATCCTTGAATGTGAGCAGCTTTATTGGGAATTCAGTTGGATTAATATACACCTACACTTTACTGTTTTTGCTAAAAGATACAACAAGAAGGAACATCCATAGAGCACCTCGGTCCATCTGAGCCCAGCTGAGCATACACGTGATTTCATCCTCATCTACATTATCTGGAGTGTTAGAGTAGTTTGGAGAAGCTTGTTTTCATACAGTCCTTACCTGAGTATTTCCAGTCTGCAGTTTGGACTCTTCAGTCCATCAGAAAGCTGCTTCACTCCTGAATCCTGCAGGTTGTTGTTACTCAGGCCCAGTTCTGTCAGGCTGGAGGACTGGGAGCTGAGAGCTGAGGACAGAGCTGCACAGCTTCTCTCTGAGAGGTTACAGTCACTCAGGCTGAGGAGGGAGAAAATACATTAATTAATCAATAAGTCAAATAACCTTTATAGAATTCTTTCCCATTTGGTTTTGTTTATTTGTTCGTGGAAATAAAGTAAAAAAATTATAGAATAAAAGAAGTTTACCATTTTTTTTAGAGTTTCTCATCCTCAGACATGACAAAACAGACATTAAAATAAATCGTAAGTTACGTATGTAACTACGGTTCTATGAATCCCGGATGACCGCCAGAGGGCGGTGCTGAAAGCACTGAATGTCCCTTCGCGCATGCGCCGTTCGAGTAGTAATACCAACAGAGTCACACCTGTGACATGTCGGATGATCAAACAGAGGCTATATAGCCTGACGTCATCCGTCACTCTGCTCCTACAGAATCTTCTCGCGGAATGCAAGGATTCTGAGTGACAGAGAAGCTCTGGCGGTCAATTCAATTCAATTCAATTCAAATTCAATTCAATTCAAAAATACTTTATTTATCCCAGAGGGAAATTAAATGTTGATGTAGCTCAACTAAATCAAGGAGTTATTATAGATGCTGATGGCTGTGGGCAGGAATGATTTCCTGTAGCGGTTCGTTTTGCATCCAAACTGAAGAAGCCTTTGACTGAAGAGACTCTGTTTTCTGATAACAGTCTCATGGAGAGGATGTTCAGGGTTGTCCATAATTCTCTTGATTTTATGCAAAATCCTTCTTTGCATTATTGTCTCCAGAGGTTCCACAGTCGTCCCCAGATCAGAACCAGCCTTCCTTATCAGGTTGTTGAGTCTTTTTAGGTCCCTGGTTCTGATGCTGCTGCCCCAACAGATGACGCAAGAGGAAATGACACTCTCAACAACAGACTTGTAGAATATCTGCAACATCTTGTTGCAAACCTTGAAGGACCTTAGCTTCCTCAAGAAGTACAGTCTGCTCTGTCCTTTCTTGTAGATGGCTTCACTGTTGTGTCTCCAGTCCAGTCTGTTGTCCACATGAACACCAAGGTATTTATATTCCTCAACCACCTCCACTTCTTCTCCCATGATGGAAACAGGGTTTGATCTAACCCTGTTTCTCCTGAAATCGACAATCATCTCCTTTGTTTTGTTAAGATTCAAGATGAGATGATTGTTCCCACACCATGCCACAAAGCGGTCCACCAGCTCTCTGTACTCAGCTTCTTGTCCATCTCTGATACACCCGACAACTGCAGAGTCATCTGAATATTTCTGTAGATGACAGGAGTCTGACTTGTACTGGAAGTCTGAAGTGTACAGAGTGAAAAGGAATGGTGAGAGTACAGTCCCCTGTGGTGCTCCTGTGCTGCTGATCACCTGGTTAGACACACAATTCTTCAGTCTGACAAACTGTGGTCTGTTTGTCAGGTAGTCATTAATCCAGGTGATTGTTGAGGCCTCCACCTGAGTCTTCTGGAGTTTCAGACGAAGCAGATCAGGCTGGATTGTGTTAAATGCACTGGAGAAATCAAAGAACATGATCCTCACAGTGCTGCCTGCTTTGTCCAGATGACAGTGGGTTTGTTGAAGCAGGTGTATGATAGCGTCTTCAACTCCAACTCCATGGCGATAAGCAAACTGCAGGGGGTCCTGATATGTGCTGGTTTGCTTACACAGGTGGGTCAACAGGAGTCTCTCCAGGACCTTCATGATGTGGGATGTCAGGGCAACAGGTCTGTAGTCATTGATGTCTGAAGGGTGAGTTTTCTTTGGTACCGGAACCAGACAGGATGTCTTCCACAACAGTGGTACCTTCTCTTGGGTCAAGCTAAGGTTGAAAAGGTGTTGCAGAATCCCACAGAGCTGCTCTGCACAGGCCTTCAGGACTCGGGGGCTGACACCATCTGGACCTGCAGCCTTGTTCCGGTTCAGTCTCTCCAACTGCCTCTTCACCTGACTTCTAGAAACAGAAAAGTGGGAGGGGGAGGCAAAGGGGACAGCAGCATCTCCTGATTGGGTTGAAGACAAACTAGTGGAAACAGAATAATCCATGACTGAGGTGGAGGTGGAGATGTTACAGGAAAGCTGTGGGTCAGAGGAGGGTGGGATGTCTCTTTGGCTGGGAACAGGAGGGGAGGATGGTGAGCTTGTTCCTGAACTGAACCTGTTGAAGAATGTGTTCAGCTCATTTGCTCTGTCCAGACTTCCATCCATCCGATCCTCCCTCTGCTTGAGGCCTGTGATCTTCTTCATTCCTGACCACACATCTCTGATATTGTTCCTCTGCAGTTTACTCTCAAGCTTCTTTCTATACACCTCCTTGCTCTCTCTGATCTTGACTTTGAGCTGCTTCTGTATACTCCTCAGTAACTCCCTGTCTCGCTCCCTAAAGGCTCTTTTTTTCTTGTTCAATAGTTCCTTTAGCTCACTGGTGATCCAGGGTTTGTTATTAGGGAAGCATCTCACTGTTCTGGTGGGGATGGTGTTGTCCACACAGAAGTTTATATAGTCAGTCACACACTCAGTCATGGCATTAATGTCCTCTCCATGTGGCTTACAAAGAGAAATCCAATCGGTTGCATCAAAACAACCCTGTAAGGCTTCTTCAGCTTCCTGTGACCACTTTCTAACAGTCCCTTTTGTGACAGGTAGTCTCTGGACAAGGGGTTTATATGCTGAACAGAGAAAAACAAGGTTGTGATCTGATTTACCCAGGGGAGGTCTTGATTTGGAAATGTATGAATCCTTGACATTTGTGTAAAACAAATCCAATGTCTTGTTTTCTCTGGTAGAGCAGCTGACAAACTGTTGAAAAGTTGGCAGTGTAGCAGAGAATGAGGCATGATTAAAATCACCAGATATTGCCACAAAAGAATTTGGGTGTTGTGTCTGTATCTTAGCAACAACGGAACTGATGACATCACATGCAGTGTCAGCAACAGCTGAGGGTGGAATGTAAACAGCCACCAAAACAACACTGGTGAACTCTCTTGGCAAATAATATGGACGAAAACTTACTGCCAATAGTTCAATGTCAGGACTGCAGAGACGACTCTTCACAGTAACATGTCCTGGGTGACACCATCTGTTGTTGACAAGCACTGCCAATCCACCCCCTTTCCTTTTCCTGCTACTCTTTAAATCTCGATCTGCTCGTACAGTCAGGAAGCCCAGCAGAGAGACGCTGGAGTCGAGGATATGATCCTGCAGCCATGTCTCAGTAAAACACATTATGCTACATTCCCGATATTCTTGCTGAGACCTTGTCAAGGCTAGAAGTTCATCCAACTTGTTAGCTAACGATCTTACATTGCCCATGATGACGGATGGCAGAGATGGTTTGAACTTCTTCTTTCTTTCTCTCCTCTTTGCTCCTGCGCTGCATCCACGACGCCTCCTTTTCAATTCCAGTGGGATTTCTGGCTTCAGTTGTCGAATTATTTCTGCTTTTCCAATGTTAATCAGCTGCTCCCTGTTGTAAACCACCTTGTTGCTATGGTTATGCATCATAACAAAAGAGCAAAATATACAAAAGTATTGGGAAAAATCAATCCAGCTGCACAGCATCCAAGGCAGGAAGGAACAGTTGTCCAAAAAATGCAATTTCTTCCAAGAAAAAACAGGAATGAAATTTAGAAAAAAGAATAAATCTCAATGTGAGGTACAGAGCTACTCCAACGTGCTGCCACCCTCAGCAGCGCATTCTAGAACACTTGCTCTGGATTCCTCGTGACGCCGCTGGTATTAGTCATTCAGTGCTTTCAGCACCGCCCTCTGGCGGTCATCCGGGATTCATAGAACCGTAGTTACATACGTAACTTACGTTCTATTTCATCCCTACTGACCGCCAGAGGGCGGTGCTGAAAGCACTGAATGACTAATACCAGCGGAGTCACGAGGAATCCAGAGCAACTACCTCATTGAGAAGGCTCATAGGACCCTGGCCGCCGAACCTGATCCAGAGGATGAGGGGAGGCCACATTAACCCCGTAAAATCGGGTGAACGTGCTCGGGGAAGCCCATGATGCCACAGCACATATTGCTTCCATCAGGCCCCTCAAAGCTGCCCAGGAAGCGGAGACGCTCCTGGTAGAGTGCGCCTTCACACCAACGAGTGGGGAGCAGCGTCCCGCAGCATAGGCGTGGCAGATGACGCCCACGATCCAATGGGAGAGGCGTTGCTTGGAAGGAGGACAACCCAACCCAGGGCCTCCGTAACACAAGAACAGTTGATCGGAGCGTCGTATAGCAGCAGTGGCTGCAATGTATGCCTCCAGTGCCCTCACTGGGCACAACGACTGAGACCCATCGGCCGTTCCCTCTGACACAGGCTGAAATCGTGCCAATCTCAATGGCCGGTTGCAATGAGAACGAGATAACACTTTAGGCAGGAGTGCAGTGTTTGGCCACAAGGTAACACCAGAGCCATCAGTACCCCATCTGAAACAGGAGGGGCTGACAGAAAGAGCATGTAGCTCGCTGACTCTCTTAGAGAAGACAACAGCCAACAAAAAGGCAGTCTGACATGAGAGCCACCTGAGGTCTGCCTGTGCCAAAGGCTCGAATGGAGAGTGGCACAGAGCTTTAAGAACCAAGGGCAGATCCAAAACTGGTGCCCGCGGAACCATCGGCGGGTGCAACCTACGCGCACCACGCAAGAAAAGATAAACTGGAATAGGGCTCCTCAAAGCCCTCAAAGCCAGCATGAGTAGATGATGTCGCCGCTACCTACACCTTAAGTGTTGAAGGAGAGCGGCCCCTATCAAGAAGAGACTGGAGAAACTCCAGGATAGTGAGATGGGTGGAAAAGCATATAGGAGGACCCTTGACCAGGGATGAGCCAATGCATCCTGGCCCAGTGCACCTGATGCCCCCTTAAGGGAATACCATCGAGGACATCGAGTCGATTCCTCTGTGGCGAAGAGGCCCCAGATCCTGAGCACTAAGTCGCTGTGAATGGACCACTCTTCCCGGAGCAGTTGCCTGGTGGGAAAGAGAGTCTGCGACATGGTTGTGCCGCCCTGGTAGTACACTGCCTGCAGGGTGGACACGCGAGGAGAGGCCCCTTCCCGGAGATCTCTGGACACTTCCAGAAGCCGCACTGACCTGGTGCCACCTCGATGGTTGAGGTGGTAGACCGCAGAGGCGTTGCCTGACCGAATCAGAACATAATTCCCCTTCAGGTGGGCAAAAGGTGTCTGAGAGCCAGATGCACAGCACGCAGCTCCAGTACATTTATGTGTTAGGGCGCAGTGACAGCAGACCTAAGGGCACAACCCGAGTGACCGGCGTCAGTTTGCCCAGTAGCCGCAGGGAGGCGACGTACGGAAACTGCCGGCCCAGCCTGAATCGACTGACCCACCGGAGTATATCGTCCACCCTTGAGCAGATGGGTAAGCCCTCATGGAAGGTGAATCCGGAGACACCCCAAGAAAAGTGGTTGTCTGAGATGGGGTCAGGCAGCTCGTCTCCAAGGTGGCCTGGAGGCCCAACTGGGACACATGACCAAGCAGACGACTCGTATCACGAGAAGCATGCGCCCGGGATGGGGTGCAGAAGCCAATCGTCAAGGTATGGAAGAGCCTTCATTCTGCAGAGGAGAAAGGTCTGCTTTTACACTCCGAGTGAACACCCTCGGGGAGACAGAGAGGCCAAACGGGGGCATCGGAGAAAAACGGCAATGCTCTGCCGCAAGAGGTACATGAAAAGTACTCATCCGTCAGGTCTGTTGAGGGAAACCATTTGTCCCTCGTAACAGTCTGAAGAACCTCTGCCATCGTGAGCCTGTGAAAAGGCAGCACCTTTAGATATCGATTCAGTCCCCCTGGGACCCAAAATAGTAGCCTCTGGGTTGCTGCAGAGGATCAATTGTCTCTATTGCACCCTTGGCCAGGAGGGCAGAAAGCTCCTGGTCCAGTGCTTGAGCTTACACCGGGTCGGTGATTATGGTCACCCTGACCCGGCGTGACATGCGAGGCCGTCGTTGGGATTGTAGCCGGTAACCCGAGGTAAGGGTGGGAACCACCCATGGATCCCCAGCATGAGCAGCCCAATACTGAGCTGCTGATTGGAAAAAAATTTGACGATTGGCCTGGTGGCCTCATCGTCCGTCCCCATGGCCCCTGATGGGGCGGCGGCCAGAGTTTGTGGCACATCACGATGCAGAGCCTCATCTGGTGACACCATAGTGTGGCCACCTCAGGTACAACCGCAGGCATAAGATCCAAGCCTGCCTTAACCGACTCATGTAAAGCGGCCAACACGCGACCATCTGCGTGAAAGGCTCTAGTTCCGCCAACAAGCGCGTAACTCAGAGACAGAAGGGGCCCGTCTGCGCCTGAAAAAGGCACTTCCAGGAGCGGACTCTTCCACCTGCGGGACGTCCAACTGCAGCTGCCTCAATGCCATATGCATGACGTCCCGCATGGAGCTGCCACTCAACCCACCAGCTGCACTATGAGACGAAGAGAGTGAGTCAGTCTCTCACGACTGCGCCCCTTCCTCACTCTTAAAGTGAGGGGCAGAGGCAGCCAAAGACGACACGTCCACCTCCGAAGCCAACTCCAGCATGGGTGGAGAAGAGAATCCAACCAGCGAAGGATCCAGCTGGCGTGCCTGAAGAAGGGATTTCACTTCTGCCAGTTCTGCAGACAAACGCTCAACTCTCGTGGAAAGGCCCTGATCAGTCTTGGCTCGACTCTTCTTAGGAGGAGCCACAGAGGCTGTGGCCTCATTCCGGCGCTTCAAGCGCCTAGGGAGGGTCACCTTCCCAGAAGGTGGAAGGTCATTGCCAACCTCGGGGCGCAATCGGGCCAGCCGAGTCACCCACACAGCACGGGGCATGTAACCACAGTTCATGCAGGAATTCTCTGATAGGGTCCCCACCAGGTGATCGTGTCAAAGGCAGGCAGGGCACAGGTCGCCATCATCTGCCTGAAGCACGGTCCCACAATCCACACAACAGTGGGAGCCATCCATGTTCGAAACTGACCCGAGTCCAACCGCAGGCAGAAAGAACAGAGGAGCTGACACTGTCAGCTACGTCCAGAATACAGGACGACAAACCAGAAACTGGGAGAGAGGGCGAAAACGCTGCCGTCACCAATTAAAGCTCAGTGCAAAATAGTGAGATATTAGCTAAAATCGGGAGAGGGGGCGAAAACGCTGCCTTCACCAATTAAAGCAATCAACACAGATGCTACCACAGGTAGCTCAATCTACAACTGAATAAGCGGCCAGCTAAAATCGGGAGTGGGGGCGAGACGCCGCCTTCACCAATTAAAGCTCAGCACAAAATAATGAGATATTAGCTAAAATCGGGAGAGGGGGCGAAAACGCAGCCGTCACCAATTAAAGCAATCAAACTTAGATGCTACCAC
This sequence comes from Odontesthes bonariensis, assembly GCF_027942865.1. Classification (NCBI taxonomy): domain Eukaryota; kingdom Metazoa; phylum Chordata; class Actinopteri; order Atheriniformes; family Atherinopsidae; genus Odontesthes; species Odontesthes bonariensis. The sequence goes on along the minus strand of NC_134516.1, from coordinate 19,083,666 downwards.
AGGTAGCTCACTTCAAAACCAAATAAGCGGTCAGCCAAAATCGGGAGAGGGGGCGAAAACGCTGCCTTCACCAATTAAAGCAATCAAACACAGATGCTACCACAGGTAGCTCAATCTGAGACTGAATAAGCGGCCGGCTAAAATTGGGAGAGGGGGCGAGATGCTGCCTTCACCAATTAAAGCTCAGCACAAAATAATGAGATATTAGCTAAAATCGGGAGAGGGGGCGAAAACGCAGCTGTCACCAATTAAAGCAATCAAACTCAGATGCTACCACAGGTAGCTATTCAAAACTGAATAATCAGCTGGCTTAAAATTGGGAGAGGGGGCGAGATGCTACCATCACCAAATAAAGAAATCAAACGTAGATGCTACCACAGGTAGCCCAGTCTACAACTGAATAAGCCGTTGGCTAAAATTGGGAGAGGGGGCGAGACGCCACCGTCACCGATTAAAGCAAACGAAACTTAGATGCTACCAAAGGTAGCTCAGTTTAGGAAACTAAACAAGCAGCTGTTCAATATCGGGAGAGGGGGGGGGCGGAATGCCACCGTCACCAATTAGAGCACAGCGCAAAAATAGAGTGAGATATTAGCTAAGATCGGGAGAGGGGGCGAGACGCCACCGTCACCGATTAAAGCAATCAAACTTAGATGCCACCACAGGTAGCCCAGTCTAACTGGATAAGCCTTTGGCTAAAATTGGGAGAGGGGGCGAGACGCCACCGTCACCAAATAAAGAGATCAAACTTAGATGCTACCACAGGTAGCTCAATCTAAAACTGAGTAAGCCGTGGCTAATACCGGGAGAGGGCGGGCGAGATGCCACCGTAACCGATTAAAGCAAACGAAACACAGATGCTACCACAGGTAGCTCAGTTTAGGAAACTAAACAATCAGCTGTTTAATGTCGGGAGGGGGGGGCGAGACGCCACCGTCGCCGATTAAAGCAAACAGAACTCAGATGCTACCGCAGGCAGCTCAGTTCAGAACTAAACAATCAGCTGTTTAATATCGGGAGAGGGGGGGCGAAACGCCCCCGTCGCCGATTAAAGCAAACAGAACTCAGATGCTACCGCAGGCAGCTCAGTTTAGAACTAAACAATCAGCTGTTTAATATCGGGAGAGGGGGGGCGAAACGCCACCGTCGCCGATTAAGCAAACAGAACTCAGATGCTACCGCAGGTAGCTCCATTCAGAACTAAACAATCAGCTGTTTCAGCTGAAAAAGCGGTAGGTTAAGGCGCTACAGGGCCGTGGGAAGTAGTTTTTAACAGGGGGTGCGGTTTAAAAAAAAAAAAAAAAAAAAAAGGGGGGGGGGGTTCTCAAACTGTGGGTCGCAAACTTGTAAAATATTATGTAAATACAATAAATAGCTGTATATATCTCCTTCAATGAAATATTTTAATGAGCAAAAAACGGAGCCTTTCCTGCAATCTGACCGTGGAACTCTACCCGTGCTCGTGTAAAGGGCTCATATTTCGCAACATTGTTGCGAGCTTTAATTATATTAGAACTTTGTTTAAGTTCCTGTTGTTACATTGTGTTTAATCGTGTCCTGAACACACAGTTTAGGTCAGTGGCGGCTTTTTCGCCCTCGTTATGGTCAACGCAAACACCCATACCATTCCAAAAAAAAGTATGCAGCCTCATCAACTGGTAAAATATTGCATTTTATTAAAGCACTAAAAATTCATGGCAGAACAGAATGATGCTGAACAACAGAACAACAGAATGTTGCTGGGCTGAACTTGTTGGCCACGTGCACCTCCATCGAGGGTCTCTGTGGATGACGAGCACAGACAGACAGACAGACAGTGGACATTAAACCAGAGGTGCCATAATATCATAAACCACGTCTCAGTCTCAGCATCCTCATGGAATGAGCCTACACGCAGGAGCAGGACTTGCGTGCGTGTGGGACGTTATCGAAAACAACATTAATATCATTAAATAGCTAGTACGCTGCTCGGCAGCACTTACCAGGAGATGGAGTGAGATGGGGATGCAGACCTACAGCACTCCAAAAACGGATTGACGTTCTGGTGTCACGGATATGAAATCCCTCATGAGGGCTTGAATGTCTATGTTGTGCATCATGTCTTTGTGTACATTCATTAGTGCCAGATGCGTTAGTCTCTTTTGCGTCATGGTGGACCGTAACCAGGTTTTCAGCCTCCGCAGAGTTGAGAACGAGCGCTCAGAGGAGGCCACTGATATTGGCAGACACAGGCACAACTGTACGAGCTTCTCCACCTCTGTAAACAAAGATCGTGTCTGCGGATGGAGATTGCGCAGACGCTCAGCTACATCTCTGACAGAGTTGCACGGATGCTCCTTTGTCACACTGCTCAGCATTTTCAGCTGTAGGTCCAGGCGCGCACTGTCCACACTTGTGGGTAGCTGAAGGCCCTCCAGCTGAACTCCTCCTCCCTGAGCCGCAACAGTGACAGCCCTTTCTCTCTCCACCGCTAGTTTCAAAGTGTCCTGATTGAATCGCCTTGTCAGCTCCTCTGACACTAAATCGACAGCCTCATAAAACTCACGTTTCCAAGAAACGGATGGTGTACTGCATGTTGGTGTTTCCGGCTCTGTTGTGTGCCTAAAACGTGCTGGGGTTCTGCTCACTCGTGTTTCTGGCATGTTTAACCCCAGTTTGCGAGCTTGTTCTTCGGTTGTTTGGAGCATCCCCGTAACAGCTGCGTCGTCATTCCGAAGAGCTGCAATGCTGTCCTTCAGTACGTTTGCGCACTCCAGTGTGCCAAGTGCGCTGGTTTTGGAGCCCTGCAGCTTCCTCGCCACGGCCTCGCAGGGTTCAAAGAGTGCGTTGGAGCACATCAGGCCAAAATAAGTTTTGGCTTTGCATGCTTGCTTCCATAAACCATTGAGTTTCACTCTGCTGTCACCTCGTGTTGTTTTGTCGTCTTTCAGCTCATTTAATGTGGCCAACAGAGTGCTGTAGGAGGCATATATGCGACTGATAGCTTTTGCCCGCACACACCACCTGGTTGGGCATAAGCCAAGGATGTTGACCGCCATCTCATCGCAACTGCTGAACATAGCTTGGAATACATGCTTACGTTTTGGCGATTCGCGGATCGCAGCAGACACAGAGCGCACGAAGTTAAGTGTTGCGACCTCTTGGAGCACCAAATCCAGTGCGTGGTTGTTGCAATGCATATACATGGAGTCGGGACACAATTCTTTCAGGCGAGCCTGGACGCCAGAAAAACAGCCAGACATATTGCTGGCACCATCAAAACAATATGCCGCAAGCCTGTGAATTGGTATGTTCATTCTCAAAAACAGATCTTTTATGCAGTCAAACAGGGTTTGTCCTGTGGTGTCCGGTGCGCTGTAAAACCCCAAGAAAAGGCAGTGCGTCTCCAGGCTATGGTCTGCAAACTGCAAGCTGCATGAGAACTGCTCTGTGGTGGTAATGTCAGTGGTCCCATCAGCCACTAACCCAAAACACATGGATTCAGAGGAACGGCCCGCGATGTCCCTCTGTATGGCGTGCGCGAATTGTTGGATAATTTCATTCTGTATGGTGTTCGACATCCAGTTGTCACGTCTGGCGACCCACTCGTGTTCTCTCGGCATGTCGTAGGTGCGCTCCATCATGTACTCGTACAGAATACCATCCCGGGTCGTGTCCCCCCTGAACGGGATTCCCTTGCTTCCCAAAAAACGGATGCTCCTGAACAGCAGCTCCAAAACATGACGAGCTGTCGCCTGCTGTTTGGATACCGCACAAGACAACAGCGCATTGATTGGCGTACCCTCTAATGCAGCCAGTTTCTGAACCGACTCTATGTGAAGTTTAGATCGGTCGTGTTCAGCGAATTTAGTGGTGGCCTTGCGCCAGTTTCCGAAGCCATCGGACACAAATGGATTGTCAGCGCGAAAGTGGTCGGGGCTGGTCAATTTTTTTTCGATGGCCCCCACACACGTGAAACACAGGGCACGGTCAGTCTCGGGAACATAGTGCAGCCAAGTCCACTTATTGAACCAGGCGGGCAAAAATGACCTGCCGGACGATTCGTTTCCAAAACGTCGGCTGGGGAAACAATATTTGAAGGGCTGGAAGGGTTTATTACCAGTGGGAAGCAGCGGCCTACATCCAGTGGTGGTGGCGGCGGGAGGTGCACACGCAGGGCCATTCTCCAGCGGCAGCATGGCAGGTCGTGGACCGTTATCTCCATCCTCTGCGACTGCGATCCCATTAACTGCAGCGGTGTTACCATCCCCGACATGCTTCTCCTCCTCCGCGAGCCGGCTGACTTTGGGCATTGAGCCACTAAAAAAATCTAAAATCCTTTTTTGAGACATATCTCAGCGCTGATTAAATGAATGAATGAATGAATGAATGAATGAAGGAAATGCAATAATATCCATAATGCACAGCGTTAGCAACGTCACCACGTTGATGTTATGAACTTATTTTAAACAGTATTTTTTAATTATTAAGACACTCTACTGAACTTTATTTTTGTTTAACCTTTTTTTTTACTCTTTTATTATGTTTATCGATGCATTTGTAATGGATGCAAACTAGCAGAGAACAGTCGAGTCTAAGCATAGGCTACATAAGTAAACCGCGCTGTCTCGCATTACGGAGTAGCTAGCTACAGATCTCAATAGCAACTTTGGAACGGTAGACCTGAGCAGTGGCTCAGTTGGTAAGAGACGTGCTTCCGTTGCTTGAGTCGGAACGTTTCTGTTTGAGACGCGTGTTCGAATCCCGATCGGAGGAGACTGTACATGGTTTTCATGAAATATATTTTTGTTAGCTCCCCACCATCTCGCAATGCACATTCAGCAGGGGGTGCAGCCGCACCCCCTGCACCCCTAGTTCCCACGGCTATGAGGCGCTACCGCACAATTTAAAGCGCAACAACAACCAGAGAGGCTAAAAAGTAGCCAAGCTGAAGTGCGTATCACAACACCAACCAGAAGCTGTGAATCGGGAGGGGGGGCGCAAACGCGACCATCACCAACTGCAACTATTTATAAAAATTCACACTTTCCAATCAGTTCAGACATGTTTATTTACTTCCAGTAACACTTAGAAGGATTCTGTCTGTTTGGGAAATAAATTCAGCTTCTGATTCACTAAAGGATGATGTGGCTTTGTCGCCACATATCTGTCTAATTCACAGTCGCCTTCACAAAGGAGGTTCACCTCAAACCAAATAACCAACCAAATATCATCCCTTTGCCCCAGTGCAGTGTGTCCACATTTAAAGGTTGTATGCACTATTTTAAAGGAAAAAACTGCTCATATTTCTGTAAAGTAGTTTACTTTGGGTATGTGATGGATCTGTGTTTCAGGACAAATCTACAGGAATGGAAAGGAGTTAAAGTAAAAGAGCACTTTAGAGTTATAAGAGTTATTTAAGCCAGATAATCAAAGAGCAGAACAGATCAACCTGTTTCATTGATCAAAGTACCTGGAAGCTGCTTTTTAATCCAATAACCCAGAATTATATCAGCTCTCACCTGGAAAGTTCATGAATGCTTACCTGAGAGTTTCCAGTCTGCAGTTTGGACTCTTCAGTCCATCAGAAAGCTGCTTCACTCCTGAATCCTGCAGGTTGTTGTTACTCAGGCCCAGTTCTGTCATGCTGGAGGACTGGGAGCTGAGAGCTGAGGACAGAGCTGCACAGCTTCTCTCTGAGAGGTTACAGCCATACAGGCTGAGGAGGGAACGAGATGGAAGGAAATAACTTGATCGATTAATCAGAAGAGTAAGTTAAAAAGCACAAACTGAATTTTGGTTACTTTGTTAAAGTTTCTCATGTTCAAAATGGACAAAAAATAGAACTAAACTAAGTCTATACTTTAGGACGTACTGAACACATGCAGTCAGTGCGAGTCTGACGAGTCTGGGGAGGAAACATCAGATAAAAACAACAACATTCCAGTGGACTGTGTGGAAAAATACATTTTGGCCTTGACTCAAAAAAAGATAACGTGGGTTTGTCGACCGCACATCTGTCTAATTTACAAAGGGTCAAATTTATCTCAAAGCAATCAACCAACCAAATATCACTGTTCCTGTGCAGTATGTCTACATTCAAAGGTTTTATGTAGAAGATGTAAGGAAAAAAACTGAATTGATGTAAGTCAGTGCTGTGGCATCCAGTTCTCAAAGATCAGCTCTGTTTGCCACACACAGTTTAAATTAAATGTCTAACATCTCCTCAGAGTTGGTGGTAGTTGCAGGACATTTCAAATCTATGTTTCTGCAAGTTCAGACTTCCCATTTATCATGGTAGCAGTGACTGTTGCAGGATGAAAGCATCATAATGCCAGACACAACACTACTGCTACTGCTACACATGGTTGTAGAACAGCTCTCAGTTTACTTTGGGTATGTGATGGATCTGTGTTTTAGGACAAATCTACAGGAATGGAAAGGAGTTAAAGTAAAAGAGCACTTTAGTATTTTTCTTTAAACTGTGTGTGTTATATTTCATTATCAGAGTTATCAGAGTTATTTAAGTCAGATAATCACAGGGCAGAACTGATCAACCTGTTTCATTGATCAAAGTACCTGGAAGCTGCTTTTTCATCTAATAACCCAGAATTATATCAGCTCTCACCTGGAAAGTTCATGAATCCTTACCTAAGTGTTTCCAGTCTGCAGTTTGGACTCTTCAGTCCATCAGAAAGCTGCTTCACTCCTGAATCCTGCAGGTTGTTGTTACTCAGGCCCAGTTCTGTCAGGCTGGAGGACTGGGAGCTGAGAGCTGAGGACAGAGCTGCACAGCTTCTCTCTGAGAGGTTACAGCCACTCAGGCTGAGGAGGGAATGAGATGGAAGGAAATAACTTGATCGATTAATCAATCAAACTACATTCATATTTGATAAGTGGAAGAATTCTGTTTCCCTGTTTGTTTCTGTTTATTTGTTAAAGACATTAAAGTGTGATGGAAGATGTCTACATGTGCCGTCTTAGCTCAGAGACAAAGAGAGTTAAGACTTAAAAAGTTTCCACAGAAGAGTAAGTTAAAAAGCACAAACTGAATTTTGCTTACTTTGTTAAAGTTTCGTATGTTCAAAACAGACAGTAAAACTAAATCTACACTTCAGGATGTACTGAACACATGCAGTCAGTGTGAGTCTGACGAGTCTGGGGAGGAAACATCAGATAAAAACAACATATCAAGAGTCAGAGAAGCTTTATTGACTTATTGTTAGAGTTAGTTAAGCCAGATAACTACTGTAACTAATAAGATGGGAGCAAATAAAATTATTAATTAATCCATTAAACAAATTAATTATAAAATTGATAAATAACTGCCACCAAGTTCTTCCTCAGAGGAACTGCTGAGATTCTATTTCCAACAAAGTATCATCTCACATCACTTGTAAGATGATATTTTGTTGTGAACTGACACTTCATAAATAAACTGAAGTTCATTTGAAACTGAGTTTAACGCTGATTCTGTTGTTTTTCTCCAGTTAATAAGTAAACAATGTATTTTTAAAGAAATATATCTGTGTTTGTACTCACAGAGCTTTGTTGGAGGCTTTGACCACTGGCAGCAGCCTCAGAAGAACCTTCTCTGAAGCAGAGTACTTCTTCAGGTCAAACACATCCAGATGTTTTCCTGATGACAGTAAGATGAAGCCCAGAGCTGACCACTGAGCAGGAGACAGTTTATCTGTGGAGAGACTTCCTGAACTCAGGGCCTGTTGGATCTCCTCCACCAGAGAACGATCATTCAGTTCATTCAGACAGTGGAACAGATTGATGCTTCTCTCTCCAGAAAAATTCTCACTGATCTTCTTCTTGATGTAATCGACTGTTTCCTGATTGGTCTGTGAGCTACTTCCTGTCTGTGTCAGCAGGCCTCGTAGGAGCCTCTGATTGGTCTGCAGGGAAAGACCCAGGAGGAAGCGGAGGAACAGGTCCAGGTGTCCATTTGGACTCTCTAAGGCCCTGTACACAGCCCATCGATGGAGATAATTCAGATCAAGTACTTTAGGTCTCTTGGATTTTTCATCTTTTCCCATCAGGTTGAGTCCAGAGTTGATGAAGGTCAGATGCACATGAAGAGCAGCCAGAAACTCCTGAACACTCAGATGGATGAAGCAGAACACCTTCTCCTGGTACAGCCCTCTCTCCTCTCTAAAGATCTGTGTGAACACTCCTGAGTACACTGAGGCTGCTGAGATATCGATGCCACACTCTGTCAGGTCTGATTCATAGAAGATCAGGTTTCCTTTCTGCAGCTGCTCAAAAGCCAGTTTTCCCAGAGACTCCATCATCTTCCTGCTCTCTGGACTCCAGTGTGGATCTGTCTCAGCTCCTCCATCATACTTGAGCTTCTTCACTTTGGCCTGAACCACCAGGAAGTGGATGTACATCTCAGTCAGGGTGCTGGGCAGCTCTGCTCCCTCTCTGGTTTCCAACACATCCTCCAGAACTGTAGCAGTGATCCAGCAGAAGACCGGGATGTGGCACATGATGTGGAGGCTTCGTGATGTCTGGATGTGGGAGATGATCCTGCTGGCCTGCTCCTCATCTGTGAATCTCTTCCTGAAGTACTCCTCCTTCTGTGGGTCAGTGAACCCTCTGACCTCTGTCACCATGCCAACACAGCCAGGAGGGATCTGATTGGCCGCTGCAGGTCGTGTGGTTATCCAGAGGCGAGCAGAGGGAAGCAGCTTCCCCCTGATGAGGTTTGTCAGCAGCACATCCACTGAGGTGGGCTCTGTAGCATCAGTCAGGGGCTCCTTGCTGTGGAAGTCCAGAGGAAGTCGACACTCATCCAGACCGTCAAAGATGAACACAACCTGGAACTCTTCAAAGCTGCAGATTCCTGCTTCTCTGGTTTCAGTAAAGAAGTGATGAACAAGTTCCACCAAGCTGAACTTTCTCTCTTTCAGCACATTCAGCTCTCTGAAAGTGAATGGAAACATGAATTGGATGTCCTGGTTGGCTTTGCCTTCAGCCCAGTCCAGAGTGAACTTCTGTGTTAAGACTGTTTTCCCAATGCCAGCCACTCCCTTTGTCATCACTGTTCTGATTGGTTCATCTCTTCCAGGTGGGCCTTTAAAGATGTCTTCTTGTCTGATGGATGTTTCTGCTCTGCCTGCTTTCCTGGATGCTGCTTCAATCTGTCTGACCTCATGTTCATCATTGACCTCTCCGGTCCCTCCCTCTGTGATGTAGAGCTCTGTGTAGATCTGATTCAGAAGGGTTGGCTTTCCTGCTTTAGGAATCCCCTCAAACACACACTGGAACTTCTCCTTCAGAGCAGATTTAATTTTACGTCCACAAAGTTCTGAATGAAGACAAGAAATAACATCAGTAAACAGACATTTCAACCCTGTACAGAATGAGTATCTGAACATCTGCTGTTCTGTGTGCTGAGACATCAGTAAATGTGTCATTTATCCAGCAGGTTAAACCTTTAGAGGAATCCTCTTACTGCTCTGCAGACGGTCAGCCAGCTCCTCCTGCTTCATTCTCCTCAGGAAGTGAGCTGTGATCTTCACTAACGCCTCTCTGCTGCTCCTCTGCTCTTCATCCTCACCCTCCCTCTGACTCTCTAAGCATTCTGGGTAATCTGGACTCAGAGCCTTCTGCATCTTCTTCAGCTCCTCCTTCACAAAAGTGAGCATGTTGCCCTCCAGCAGCTGGAACAGAAAACTATATGAATGAGCCAATCAGACTGAAACCATGGAGCCAAACATCAGATCCATGTTGGACTCACTGACAACCCACTGGTCTACAGAGTGCAGCATGGAGATGAATGAACAGAATAGATGGAAAAGTAGTTGTTGTACATGTACAGACCATAAATATGGAGTCCAGCTGTGTTTGATGCTGCTGGGCAGACTGACCACTGGGACGCTCTGAGCTCTGCTGGTCCACTCTGTGGAGGAATCATGAAGAATGAGCTCACATTGTGTCTGTCCACACAGAGACCAACACAAGCTGAAGGTCCATGAAGGGATGTGTGGATGTGAGCAGTGGATCAGAGGACTCCCTGTAGTGGGAAAGCTTTACTGGTCCTGCTGATCCCACTGAGAACCAACAGCTCAGTCTGCAGCTGCTTGGAGCTTTCAGCTCACTTTGGTTGGGTCCCAGCAGCTCTCACCAACCCCTTCAGAAAGCTTTCCCTCCCTGCTGAAGTTCCCTGGAGCAAGGCAGCCAGAGCCAGTGTGTGCTGGGATCAGGCCGGTTGTACTGGGCAGCTCCCAGTGTAAAGGGCTCAGACGATGACTGTTCAACATCATCTGATGATTATTTCCCAAAGACGGGAGACAAACTTTCATTGCAGCTTCCAAAGCTGTGTTCAGTTAACTGGAAGAAGCAGAGTTCCTGTCTGTTTACCAAGTTTCATTTCAGCCTCTCAGGACATACTTTTGTTCTGTTGCTCACTAATTTGAACATGTCAAAGCTTTAAGCAGCTAACCAGCACCCTGCTGACTGTTCCTCTGCTGAACCTGGAACACATCACACCTCCATCGGCTCCATGTGGTTCAGACGATCAGGTTTTTAATTCTAAATAAATCTGTCTGTCCTCCTCCATCCAGCAGCACTGGCCCCCTTAGTGGAAGTTCCTTCCTACACTGTGTTAGAGCCAAAGCACAAAGGCGCCCCCTGCTGGACCAGCTGCTGTCCTACAGACACTCAGAAACACCTCCTCCAACATCATTCTTTCCTCTCCGACTGCTGTGTTGGTGGAAAACATCCAACACACACCGCTTCACATATGAACATAGAAATGGATGTGAAGCAGACCTGAGCTCACATTAAACACATGTTGGAGTAAAAACTGTTCAAACTGACTCTGCTGCATTTTACTCTGTTACAGCATTTACACTCAGCTCACCTCTTAGTGGACGGATGTTGGTCTGATTTGAAGTCATTATGAATATCCATTGACCAGTCGCTCTGCATGGACACACAGCTGGTTCCAGGTTCAGGTTCAGGTCTGAGTCTCTGATGGATCCTGACAGAGAAACACTTGTTTTCTTCAAACTAAAGTATCAGTGATGGTGTTTGAGTCTGCAGTGAACAGAGACACACTTGAAAGAATAAGCGGCTTGCCGCAGTCTCTGGTGGATGAATAGCCGAAGCATCAACCCTCAGGTTACGAGACTACCAGCGGCGAGCCAAATTTGACCTGCTATCCAGTTGAGTTTTAGAGAAGATAGAAGATAGAAGGAACAGATTGCGTGATGACGTGGGGGTCTTATACTGGGGCGCGTACCCTACGTCATCACATGGTCACAAATGACTTTGTTGGTATAATAACTCGACCTGTACATATATGAGATGGAGATATCCAGTGCTGAAAGCACCGCTCTCTGGCGGTCAGGAAAAATGAAATAGAACATCCAACACACACCGCTTCACATATGAACATAGAAATGGATGTGAAGCAGAGCTGAGCTCACATTAAACACATGTTGGAGTAAAAAATGTTCAAACTGACTCTGCTGCATTTTACTCTGTTACAGCATTTACACTCAGCTCACCTCTGAGGGGATGGATGTTGGTCTGATTTGAAGGTAATAGGACGACCCATCGACCAGTCGCTCTTCATGGAAACACAGCTGGGTCCAGGTCCAGGTCTGAGTCTCTGATGGATCCTGACAGAAAAACACTTGTTTTCTTCAAACTAAAGTATCAGTGATAGCAGTGAGACGGCCTGTCAGAGAGTCAGTGTGGCTGCTGTGGAACAATGTTACAGCTCCCCCTGGTGGCAGCTCTGTGATCTTACTGAGCTCAATGCTGATAAACACACACTCTGAAGCTTTTAACCCTCAGATTCAGACCAGTCACCAGCAACCCTCAGCTGCTTCCTGCACAGCTTCCCTGTGGACAGGTGCTGTATAGAAGTGGCTGCACATGTGACGTCCTGTTGGAAAACTGAGATTCTTCACACTGGTACCAGCCAGACCAACTAAAGCCCAGCTGAAAGACTCTGTACCTGTGGACTTCAGAGGAGACTGACTGCTCTGTAACACACATCATGAACAGAAATGTTAGAGCTCCCCTTGTGGCAGCTCTGCCACTCTGCAGGCAGACGTCAGCAGGTGTGTGAAACTGGGAGCTGGATGTAATTTCACCTGAGAGAAAACAGGAAGACTTCAGCTCTGAGCTTTCAGTGTTCTCTGACTCAGTCTTTACTGTTTGTGTGATCAGATTCATTCTGCTCTTTCAGAGACAAACTACAGCTGCACCACACTGGAAAACACTGACTCTGGAAGATTTAATTTCTCTGGAATATAAAGAGTCAGATTAAAAAATTACATCATTAAACACGTCATTAAACACAACGTGTGAGAACATAATATTTCTATATCAGCCGCCCTGTTCACTACATAATCAGCATCTTGTAAAAAAGCCACATCAGTGGACAGATATTCAGTAATATTCTCTCTTTGTTTAAATAAAGAGCTGCAGGACTGAACTAAAACATCACATCACACATGATGCAGCTCATTAGTTCATCAGAGACATCAACAACTGATCCAAGTCTCAATTCAGCTGGAAACTGGTTATCATCTGAAACATGATGCAGCCTCCACTGAATACTGACAGCTACTCACTGCTGGGCTGATGGAACATCATGATGGAAATCAGTAATAATATCTTTCGACCAGTTGCTCTTAAAGGACACACAGCTGGGTTCTGGTTCTGGTTCCAGTGTCTGATGGATCCTGATAGAAAAACATTTCAGCTCAATGATGTCAAAGCTGAATGCATTTTAAGTTAAATATCTTAATCATGTATTTTACTTTTTGTCAGATGAAAAGATTTGTTTGAAATCAATAAAATCTTTCTTTGACCGGTCGCTCTTAAAGGACACACAGCTGGGTTCAGGTTCTGGTTCTGGTTCAGGTCTCTGGTAGATCCTGATGGGAAAAAATGCTTTTCAGCCTGCATGCATGACATACTTAATAACCTCTAAATCAATGACCTGATGTTAACTTACTCTGCTTTCGAGGCCTGTAATTTGAAAAGTGGGAGATACTTCTGCAGTTCGCTCTGTGAGGACCCACTCCTGGATCCAGGTCTATGTCCCTTCCTGTGAATAAAGGAGGTTTGGTGATGTGAGCGCTGAGCTGGGACATGGAGAAGAGTCATGGACAGTTAGAGATGGTCACCTCACCTCTGAGCTTTGCTCTGGCTCTCATGTTCCCCACACAGAGAGGTTTTAGTGTCCTCACACTGATCCATGCTGCTGAACTCACATCAGCTCACACACACTTTCTACCTTCTTCTGCAGAGGAAACACAGATCATTCATCTGCACATCAACTCACATCCTCCCAGGGCCGTTTCTAGCTTTGTGGGGGCCCTAAGCAAGATGCCGTTTGGGGGCCCCTAGTTTGTCAAACTACAATGAAGAGATTCCTAACCCTTTAGATGGAACACTAAGATCTATTACACTTTATGAGCAAAACAGGCTAGAGTTTAAATTAAACATCTTAAGTTGAACCACTCAGGCAATTTAAACTAATAAGAATATATAATACAAAGAAAACAATAAATAAAACAGATTTTGAGTTTTTTTTAAATATTAAACTGTAATGTACAGCGTCCCTTTAAAGATTGTACCCAATTACACAGTAGATAGATAGATAGATACTTTATTGATCCCGAAGGAAATTCAAGCATCCAGTAGCAAGACATAAAGCAATAAAAAATGTTTATACAATTATAAACACTTTAAAAACAATCTAAGAATTTAAAAAACTATTTAAAAAACAGTTTAAAAATCTAAAGTGACCAGGGAAATACAGAAGCGCCATCACTTAAAGCTGTTGTACATCCTGATGGCCAGAGGAACAAAAGAGTTTTTGAAGTTGTCACTTTTAAGAAGTTTCTGCATTTATCTACACATTGTACTAGTTAAAGTAATAAAACTAAGAAAAATGATCCACTGCCACAATATTCTAAAATAATCAACAGGATGCCTAATATTTGTACATCACTTTAAAAAACTAACAGTAGAACACTTCTAATTAGAGGCCTATAAATAACACACCAAACTTAGTAAATGAATCCTAAGTAATGCCAAAATCGTGTCAAATATCTGAGAGACAACTTCCACTGAACAATGACAGAGCAGGATAACAACATGATTATTATATTATTATAGAGGATGATCCTCCTCTCCATCATTGATGTAAAAAGATCAGCTGCTCCTCTGATTGGCTCAGATTCTCTGTTTCACACGAATCATTATTGTCATTAAATGTGTTTCTCAGCAAAGTGATGCTATAGAATAAAACAGATATTTTAAATGGATACATGCAATAAAAGGTCAAAAATTAAAACAGAAAACTTTTCAAAACTCCAGTTCCAGCAATTTGACTCTTTATACAGAGAAACTTATATCAGAGACGCCACTAAAACCTGTTTTTCAGGTGATGCTTTCAACAGATTTTCAAAAGAAAAGTATAAAAAAAACTCTCGAAGATACTTGAAAAGGTCACAAGAGAAACAATTTTCAGATAAATGACGCGTTGTTGCAGCTCTAATTTAGCGACACAATAAAGCAGATGTAAAACATGCTGGAATTTAAGTTTGTTTGTGGGATAAAGAGACATTTTTATTCAGTGAAGACGGGAAACTGAACACACAGACACAAAGAAAAATTGGCCTGACGTGTACCGACTGTACTGGAACATGGAGGTGGGTTAGGATCAAGGTGATGGAATTTAAAAACCTTGAAAAAACCTTGTCTGTCTCACCGAGTTACACAACAAGAAAGCCACATCTCCATCCAGGGTGTTACCTTTTGTCTTTAAGAGATAAAACAGCAGAGAGTTTCTGTGTCTGACTTCAGTGGAAGATACCCCAGTTATCCCCACAAATTAAAACACAATGTGATTTATTTTGGCAATAAAACAATGAATAATATGTTTCTAATCAACAACAATGTAAATGATAATCATGCAGATTTTTCTTCAAAGTTCTTGGAGTTGTCAAACTGGAGCATGTGAACTCAAATGTTCCCCAAACATAACATCACATGCCTACCTCCACTGCTAATTGCACTGCAACCTTAAATATTGCACAACATTGTATTTCTTTTTTTATTTTCCTTATATTATAGTTAGTATAGGTCTCTGATTAGCATATGCTATTATGTGTATTATATGTACAGTACAGCTCTTGTAATTAGCGTTAAAAATGTATATTGCATATTGTAATATCCACATTCCCTATCTATTCTACTGTCTTGTAAATATTTTTAGTAGAGTACTTATGACATGACATGTTACGGCACGTTATGTCCTGTCTTGTTATGGTAGCTGCTGTACGGTGTCCTGTCCCAAGAATTTCAGTGCCCAGTCCGACTCTGTTGTTCTGTGTATCTGACAATAAAAGACTTGACTTGACTTGACAGAAACAAACAGTAAGGTTACTGAAGACAAAGTTCAAACTCACAGTTTGTTCAAACCAAGTGTTGAAGAAGACGCTCCGCTCCACAGACACAGGTGAGCTGCTTCCTGGAATCAGTCAGAGCTCTAACCCTGATGGGGGCAGGACAGGTAGGAGGGAGGGCAGGACAGGTAGGGGCAGGACAGGTAGGAGGGAGGGGCAGGACAGGTAGGGGCAAGACAGGTAGGGGCAGGACAGGTAGGAGGGAGGGCAGGACAGGTAGGGGCAGGACAGGTAGGAGGGAGGGGCAGGACAGGTAGGAGGCGGGGGCAGGACAGGTAGGGGCAGGACAGGTAGGGGCAGGACAGGTAGGAGGGAGGGGCAGCAACAGGATCAGATTTCATTTTCATCTGAGTTTAACAGCAGCTTGTAACCTTGCTGTGATTTGTTCTTTTGGTATCAGGTAGACTGGTCATGTTGACTCTGAAGCAACAATCAGAGGGAGGAGGGAACATGCTCATTAATATCGCTGATGTAGGAAAGAAAGAGAGCATTTTCTTTCCATCTGAGCAGGACTGAAACAGATGACCTGGCTGAGCAGTCCCTTTACAACATGTTCCTTCTTAAGTTTCAAGCTTTAAAAGTGTTCTGACACCTCTGATACTTGTGTTTCTGAGTCCACACTGCTTTCACACATAGCATGCCTTATTTCATGATGACTGCGTTTGTGGAGAGTAACACTCGTCCGCGGTGTACGAGCAGTGGGGATAGCTCTGCTGCATCTCCCCTCCTCCCCATTTCAGCTGCACTTTAGCCATCACAGTCAAATTACACAGCATGTTGCACACCCTTGGGTACGTGGGGCTTTTGATCCTGGGCTCGGCAGATAATTGACACACACACACATCTGCACAAGTGTAACCGGTATGAAACTTCTGCGTTGTGTTAAGATTAGAACGAATGGAGACCACACCGCTGCCCTTTCGAAGGTCTTTATTTTCCTCCACCTTTCCTCACCGAACATCAGAAAAAAGAGCCGTGATTACAATGACGCAAACATTAGCACAAAAAAGTAAAACATGGAGCATATGACAAAATAAAATGACAAATATAAATGACAAAATGGGAGCTCACCTTTCCTCACCGAACATCAGAAAAAAGAAGAAGAGTTTAGGCGGGACCGTGTCTTTTGTCACAGATGTTGCTTCCCCATAAAAGAATGTACAGACACCAAAAAAGAAAACAAAAGTTCCACCTGACTAGTCTTATAAATGTCATAAAAACAATTAAAAACAATAATTTTGTGGAATTATACACAAGCCAAATTAACCCTTGTTACACATGTAAACATTCAATTATAAATATAAATGATGAGTCGCTCTTAATACGCAAAATTATTAGTAGGCTAATTGATGAATGAATGCCGCTGAATATGTGTTTAAAAAAAGAAATCTGCAGATGAAAGTCACCTAACAGCTGTCTCTCTGTGTTTATTTGCATTTAGTGGTAACATTGATACATTAAGTATCAAGAGTCACAGAGTGTGACAAAAGATGTTGGTTGTTCTCAGTCAGCCAACAGTAAAACGAAAAGAAACATGACTGAAAGGAGAAAATGAACAAGAAAAGAAAAGAAAAGAAAAGAAAAGAAAAGAAAAGAAAAGAAAAGAAAAGAAAAGAAAAGAAAAGAAAAGAAAAGAAAAGAAAAGAAATAAACAAATTCACTGAAACAGGAGTCAATGTTTGTGACCAAACTGTAAGAAACCAGCTGGAATAAGCCAAACATGGACCGTCACTAACGCCTAAACCAGGGATGTCAAACGCTGGCCCTCGAGGGGACACTTTTTTGGACATTTTTTTCATTCCATCGATCAAAAGGAGGTTTGATGATGCTGAGCTCATTTTTCAGAATGATAACACATCACAGAACAAAGAGAGAAAACAGTAGAAACAACCAGAAAACAGCCCCCAATCTCACTGGACCAGAGTGGCTTTTTCCCCCAAAGCTTTATCAGAAAAGTAAAATTTGAAGGTATGTTTTACAAAGTCAAACTGTTCAGCCATTAAACAAAACAGTTTTGTGACGTATCGCTGTTTTGTTTCTGGAGCATGCGCAGATCTTAGCGTCCAGATACAACAGTATCATGTTGGCAAATATAACACAAATATAGCACCTTTATTAATGCAGCTTTCATAATATGATTAACTCAGTTTTTTTACAAAGTGGTATTACATGAAAATGCGCTCCGTCCCCACTGTCTCAACTGTATATCAGCTACATCGTACACAGCCGTTCTTATCTTATCTCATAGATTTAATTTTATTACTTATTATTAAGTATATTGATAGCCTGAATCAGTGGTGCAAATTTAGACCTATTAGTAGGATTGTCTAAAGGCTCAATGCTGGGACCACTGCCATTCATGGAGTATAACTTTCACCAAATGGAGACATTTTTAAATCCAGGTTAAAGACATTTCTGTTCTCATGTGTCTATGCATGAAATACCTTTTAACTTATCTAGACTGTTGCATGTTTTTAAATTAATTTAAATGATTTTACTTGTTTCTCTTTATATTCTTTTATGTATTTTTAATGCTTCTTACACTCCCTGCTGCAATGCTTTTATTTTATGTAAAGCACTTTGAATTGTTTGTACATGAAATGTGCTCCAAATAAATTTGATTTGATTTTGATTTGATGATTCATCAGTGGTCCCAGCACTTTTTCTTATACACTCACCGGACACTTTATTAGGTGCACCTGTTCAGTTGTTCTTTAACACAAACAGCTGATCGCATGGCCGCAACTCAATGCATTTAGAGGCTGTGGCGCAAAAAGTGGGGATGCACCATATGCGGCGCATAGGGGCGCTGCACGAGAGAGAGGGGGGGTTTATGAATCTTCTTCAAATAGTCTATTCTCTCTTCTTTGCTATGTTTCTCTTGGCTTCTCCTGCCTCCCGTACATGTCTGTGGATCATCATAAAGAGAGGAGACACAACGATGTTGTAGCGGACACTTGAGTTTCTGTATGTTGCCTTTTAGGCGTGTTGAATCGGTTTTTTGGGGTTCACTCCTCAGCTGCTGGACTCCTGTCCAATGTTCCCTCTAAACTGCGCGCCTGCGCAATCGCGCACTGCTCGCACATTCTCAGCGCACAAGAAAATCTATCTTTCCCCTCCCCCTTATTGGCCTTGCGGTATGAACAATATATGTAAGCCATTGGATTTTATTTCTCCTTTTATTTTTTCCCGGCACTTATCAGTTTACTTCACTTGTTACCATTCTTTATGGACAAAAAAAAAAAGTTTGCAAGATGGAACTGCAATCAAAAGAAATGTTTCTATGACCTTGTGAAACTTGCAATAAAGTATTTAAAAAAAAAAGAAAATCTATGCAGCGTATAAAATAAAATTCACCATAAACGTATTAATTAATATCTAATACCAGGCGTAATGTTTTTCTGTACCCTTTTTCAATGTAAAGCAATGAGTGACAGGTTTTCAGCCAATGATACGAGTTTACTTACGCTATGCAGCCAATCAGAGCATTGATAGTGCTTGCATATGTGCTCTGCCCATACCCGCCGTGCAGGTTAGCTAGCTAACACAGTGCGGCGAAGTTAGGAGACGCAACCCTGCAGCGCCAGCGACACATCCACTCACCAAGCCAAAGTAAAAAAAGAAATGCGGTTCTTTTAGGTTGGAATGGCTGTCTGAGTATGTGCAAACAGAAGAACAAGCTGTGAAACTGGCTGATATTTTTTTCTTTTTCGAGTGAGAAAGGTCTACTCTGCAAAACATGCAGGCTGCAAGCATGACTCTCACATATAACATACTACACATCTCATGAACAACAAGATGTTTGTCTTTTTCTTTTTTAAGTGGGCCAAATCACTTATATTAAATGTAAACTAATGAAAATTGCAGCTGGGATTTGATTCTTTTAATAAGCCATGTGACTTGCTATGATCCAAGGTTTTGAACAGGTGTGATACAGGTGTGTGACCACAGCGTGCACACCTGATGTTGCTCACAGTGGTCCTCAGTGTGCTCAGGGAGTTTGTGTGTTTGCCCAGGCACATGAAAAATTAGAGGGAACATTGCTCCTGTCTGCTCCTCCAAAGCTCTGAAACTTTCTGCTGTAGCTAACCCTTAAAAACATGAAGTCTCTTGTGTTGGTTCTTGAGGACAACTTTCCTGTTAGCTGGAACATTTCAGAGTTCTCCTCAGACTGGATTCAGTGGACATAAAGGTGTCTTTAACAGAGGGAACGAGGCTGCTCTGCTCTCTGGGTTTATCTCTGTGTTTCAGCCCGGCAGGAGCAGCCAACCAGGGGGCGGGGCTTGTTCCAACCGCTCAGCTGCTCTCCCATTGGTTATTGCTTATGACGTCAGAGACGGACAAAGTTCCTACTGGCTCCTGAAGCCGGTGGAGCGGAAGTGTTTCTGGAGGAATGGCAGCAGTGAGACTTGTAATGTTCACAGCTTCTGTTTGACACCTCAGAGTTTATAAAACTCATACAACACCATCAGAACACATGGTCACCACATGGACCTTTATGAGTTTAGGCTTTCTAAACACACACATCAGTTCAATCCAGATGTTTTTCACATCTTTTCATAGTTTCCTGCTTTGGCTTCATAACTCAGATGGAATCAGTCAGTGAAAAACACAGCAGGCGAACAAATCATAAACTGAACTTCACATGATACAAAGCCTTTCCAAAGAGAATAAACATTAAAGAAGCATCTCGAGCACAAACAGCTTCCATAATGCACTCCATTTGCTTGCAATGTGCCGTGTTTGCATGAAGTGAAACAGGTGATGTGAAAGCATCAGTGCAGCATCTTAAACACGTGGGAACATAATGTGAACACCACTCTGCAGACTCTGGTAAAGAGCAGGAGAAGCCTGGTCCTATACCAGTCCCTGTACTTATAGGAAATGGACCCACAGTTCTTCCTGTCTAACAAAAAAACAAAGAAACACAAAACAAACAATTATTAACCTACAAATAAACTCTGTCAATAACTCCCCAAAAATATAAAGTAAACTAAGAATACATTTGAACACAATTCAAAGTAATAAAGATCAGGAATAAATAGCTCCAACAGTATTTATATTTCCATGATTTATTTTACCCGACTCACAGCTCACAGCTCTCTCTCCCTCTCGGCTTTATTCTGAAGGAAGCGGGAGTTCATTCATTCTGTACATAATTATTTTATTCTAATGGTGCAGTGTTGATTGTTAGAATATTATTACTTTGCACTATAGTTCAGGTTATTTAAATGTTCTATTTGTGCACAGTTTAATACATTTTATTATAATTTTGCACTGTTTCGCACTGAATGTTTATTTATTGGCTGTTTGGGTTATTTGAATTTATTTAGAGAGAAAGAAAGAAAAATAAATGTTTCGCCTTGGAGACTTCTGGACTTTTAGCCTTTTTCAACATGATTTGGGACGTGGTTTGGAACTTGTTTGTACATTCCTGCGCACACTCTGGGTGACTGATTCAAGTGACTCGAGAACCTGATTCACTTTAGTGAGTGACTCGAGTCAGTAAAAGGAATCGAGTATCCCATCACTACATTGAAATGTGGGAAATATTTATAAAATGAAGTTTTATGATGGAAGAGAGCAGTCATATTAATACTTTCACAACACTGTCATAGATAGATAGATCAGCAAAACTTTTCATAAAGATTGTTGTACTTTGTTAGTTTGAATGTTTTACTGACAGCATTGTTGTCTCGTTGTGTCTGAAATGGAGGGAAATCTGTTCCAAAGTCATTTTGTTCATATGATGAAGGCAGCCAGCTGCAGTCTGCAGATTCAGACTTTATGCTGTGAGCAGGGCGTTTCTGCCCTCTAGTGGCCACAGATGGCTACAGAAAAGGTAAAGCTGGAGATTTACAACTGACTGACACTTCCAGTGAGACCTTTCACAATAAAATACTATTAACGCTGTGCTGCACTTCACAGACGTAATATAAACACAGATTCTATAATAGTACAGATTCGCCACTCACGGTGCATTTCCGGTTTCCAACGAGGCGATTTTGGTTGTAGTTCCACCCTCTTTCCACGTGGGGCGCCCAATTTTGGAGACCAGAATGAATGGAGTCCTATGGAGCTATACGCCCTTTCGTGCCCTTATCTCAAGATATAATTTTTTCTCTAGTAATTCGAATGTTGTGTTCAAAAGAGGATGTTTAGAAAATACCCATGGCTGAGTTTTAGATTTTTAGAGCCACTCATTTGCTTAAAAAAAGGATTTGAAGTGTATATGACGTCATACATAGCTTACGACCGGAGATGCCGCTTTACGGCAACAATCCTGCTTGTTGTTGGTCTCAAAGGCAGCAGCGTTTTCAAGGAAGAGCTGTAGTAAGAGAGAATGTGTGGTAACATCACAGATTCTTAGGCTGTGGTAACATAAGCGGAAAAAGTCCATCTTAATTCTGTTGTCGCTTGGTATGGAGCCAGCCGTCAAGCGGTGCCTCTGGTCGTAATTCTGGTCGAGCGCTGTCATTAGCACAATGCTAGCGCGTTGTGGACAACAAGAAGCCAACCTGTAAGAAATCAAAGGGATATATGTACTCGTTCAGTAGATTTTTGACTTGAAACCCATGTTGAGCTCTCAGAAACTACATTCAAATCTGAGCGCTCTTGAGGAGACTTAGGTGAAACTGACCATTTGTAGCATCTAGCTCCATTGGGCCCAATTCATTCTGGTCTCCTCCGACGCGCCCAGTGGAATTCTGGTGGAACTGCAGCCAAAAAGCCGGTACAATGGGGCTTAATAGAGAGTGGCAAGGCTGTTCGTTATAATGGCTGTGGTGTAAAGCTGTTTGATCTGATAACAGCTGAAACTTGTTTTACTCAGGAGTGACTGAATGTAAATAAGTTGGTGGCCTCTTTGTGTGAAAGGCGCAGTTTTTTCTTCAAGTGTAAACTAATCAGGGCTCTCAAGTCTCACGCAATGAGCGTGAGACACACGCATTTCAACAAGTTCACACGCCACACCTGCCATTTCTCACGCTGAGAAATGATCAACTTCGTCGCACAGAAATTCTAATGGCCGATACTATAAACGAGTCAATGGCAGGTTACTGTGCGCTCTTACAGCTCAGAACTATAGCTCTGGTACAGCTGTCTTGATTTAGCAACCCATCGGCAAATCACAAAATAGAATTTCTCAGCCAATCAGAAAACAGAATTTCTTGTTGCTGGGTGAGGTCTGAAATAGCTTTCAGCTGCAAGCACGCGTCCCATGAATGCACAGACATAACCTATTAAGCTCTGAATGCGTGCAGAAGTTGTAGACGAGCTGGAGGTGGAAGAGAACCGTCAGGATCATCAACAGGTCATATCTTCATTTATTTGAATCTTTTATTAGTTACTATAGTTTTCCTACTCTTTGTAAAAGACCAATACCTGCCGATTAAAGTGTTCGTTGGAGTAGTAGGTCTAAATATTCAGCACACACCCTTTGACATGAGCAACTTAATGAAAAATGAAAAATATGTAGGAGTGTAATTAGGCTTCCGTGGTTAATTTTTTTCAAAGGTGACTGGTATGAGCAGGTTCCCAATAAGGCTATCTACAATTGCCAAACTGGTATTAGTTCTGCCGCACTGAAATGCTGATGCAGAGAGGGTTTTTTCCATGGTGGGGCTTAATAAAACCAAGACCAGGAACACTTTGTTTCTGAATGGAACTCGGTCATCCATCATGACTGTGAAAATGGCTGACACTGAGCCACAGTGCTTTAAATGGGAGCCCCCAGTATCAGTCATCAAGCATCAAAATCTGCCACAAACACTTACAACAACACTCATAAACAATCACACACAGAGAGGGACTGCTCAAGGGGCCCATTTGGGGTTATGTTTGTTTTTCTTAATTTCATTTGTCTGTTTTTTTGTTTGTTAAGACTTTGCATACCTAAAACAATTTATTTTAAAATATAGCAGAATTTAGTGTAAAAGTGAAGATTTGTGATTTTGTTATAAATAAAACAATTTCTTTGTTCTTTAAAGGTGGGGTAGGGGTTCTTTTTCTGGAATATTTTTTTACATATTGCTTGAAATACTCTTCACACCCTCATTGCAACCAATTAATTAAAAGTTTTGACACAAAAATGAAAAGTTTTAGTGGCCTCTAGAACGTACAATCTAGGAAAAACACTATCCAATCATACTGAACGGACCGTTCACAATGATTGGATTCTGATGCCGTCTATCAAACTGCAATCTGCTCCTCCCTCCCCCCTGTGTGCATACCCTGCTCCGTGAACGAATTACGCGTCCAGAAGCTTGGCAGGAAGCTAAACTAGAGCCAGCTTGGCTAGCACCTAGCATTATTAAACGTATAGTTAGCATAAACTAAATACTAAATACGGCAACGATCGATGCTTGCTGTCAGAACAGCGCTCTTGCACCTTTGTGCTCGTGCGCGTTCATGTACTCTAGAGGCGTGGCTTCGGGGGGAAAGTGAAGAAAAGGGTTGGGACTTTTTACCGGTGTATTTTCAAAATGCAGCTTCGCTGGACTCAAAATCCAGGATCTCCTACCCTACCTTTAAGTAGCTAGTTTATGGCGATGGGATACTGCAAGGGACCACACCCCCCCCCCCCCAAAAAAACGAAAGAAACCCCCCCGCGCACACGGCCCGGCCCCTGCCCCGCCCGAATCTCACTCCAAGCAAACTTGAGAGCCCTGTAAATGCAGCTTTCATAATATGATTAACTCAGTTTTTCGAACAAAGCAGTAGGCATATAGCAGTCCTGTTCACATATAAGTTCTGACATGTTGTTATGAAATAAGTCCTCTTTAACCGCAGGTATTTCTCTTTGTTAATTTAGCTCGGCAGCGGCGTTAATTTGTGCTCACACACAACAAGACGGCACCAAGAAAGAAAAGTTACAACTAAAACTCAAACTACATCCGCAATATTAATAACACAAACGTTTTCCTTACCCGAGTAGTTTATTTGTTTAAGTTCCTCGTCACATTTCAGTCCTTTACTGCCCAAAAGCTGTCTCAACTCTCAAGTGGAAAAAAAACACCAATAAATACTCTTGTTTCACATTTTACATACATGTTTTACATTTTCTATTCTCTAGCCTTGAGGCTTTTTTTTGTTGAAATTACTAATTTTTTCCTCATTTTAACACTTACCTGAGCTCAGGTTTACCGCCAGTTAGCTAGTTCAACGGTTTAATTAGTCTTCTTCAAAAAAAAAATCTGAAAACTGAATTATGTGGCGTGCAAAAGGCAGGTAGGGCAGCTTACCATTTGATGTTTTGGAGCCAGCACAGATATACATTTATGATAAGTCCTCAGATATTTTATTCAGTAAGCAGAGAGGAGCCAACACATCTGTGGGGTCCAGATGGGTTGTATTTGAGCTAAATTTCGAGGCCCCAAATGGGTTTTCCAAAACGGGAGCACAATAATGAGGAGGGGAAATGGTATGGGACATGGCTGAATCTTGAAAACAATTTTCTCTCCTCATAAATATATTAATTTAACTTCCCTTTCTTTCCCAAACCTGAATGCTGTTGTGCATTTTACCTGAACTGTTCTTTTGCTTTTAACCCTGTCCTGACCATCATCAAGACAAGCAGAATGCTGTCCCAAACACATTTGCTTTGCCAAAGGGGAGCTTTCTATCCACCTGTTCAAATTTCCTCCATCAGGAGCACCTACAGTCAGACCAACAGAGAAAAAACACAAAAAGCAACAACACCAGCAGCAAGAATATGAAAACAACTGTGGATACTGATGGTTAAAACCAGAGGACGACACAGAAACTGCTTAATAAGTACGAGTGAGCGAGATGAAATGGGAACCACGGGTCTGTAGAGGAGAACCGGCTGCTTTTAATGCCGCTGAGCCTGTTGGCTTCTTCATGAGCAAAAAGACAAATATCTTCGACCATCAAGTTTAATGTAGGAAACAAATACATGTTATAAGAAGAAAGTTTATCAGGGACTAGAGTCCGTATTTCGCCTTCAGCTTCTCCACCAAATCAACGTAAGCTGCCTTCGCTTCTTCTTTGGACAGACCTGTTGGGGAAAGAAAACAATTTAGCTCCTGAAGCTAAATTTGAGTCGAGTCTCAGATCTTTTGTGATTAAACACTTGATCAATCTCACCTTTCTTTGCATTCCACGCATCCCATTTAGCTTTTCCAGTGAAATCAAACATCCCGGGACGTTCTGTGGATGCAAGAGAAAAGTAAACATCACTGATACGCACCGTTTCCCTCAGTTTACCTTTGGGTATGCATCGATGTTACCAGATTATTGCTGAATAGATGTTAGCAAAAGAAAAGAAGGGCTTAGATTTAGGGTTGAGAAGATCTGCAGGAGTCACAACTTCAGTGCCAAAGTAAAAAAAACAAGTCACTGTTTGCATTGTTCACTTTAGCTCTTTGGGTTTTGAGAGTCTCAACCGTGTGTAACTATCACAGAAATGGTGAGAGAGAAACAGCTAAGTGAAGACAGAAGGAGACACAGAGAGGCTTAACGCTACAGACCCGTGGTTCCAACAGGAGTTCACTACACCCCGAGGAGACTAGAAGAAACTGGAGGTTATGATGGTGGAGAAAGGTCTGGGTTACTACTACAACCCCCGGCAAAAATGATGGAATCATCGGCCTCAGAGGATGTTCATTCAGTTGTTTCATTTTGTAGAAAAAAAGCAGATCACAGACATGACGCAAAACTAAAGTCATTTCAAATGGCAACTTTCTGGCTTTAAGAAACACTAAAAGAAATCAAGAAAAAAAAATTGTGGCAGTCAGTAACGGTTACTTTTTTTTAGACCAAGCAGAAGGAAAAAAATATGGACTCATGAAAAACAAAAGAACGCTCCAACACATCACTGGTATTTTGTTGCACCACCTCTGGCTTTTCTAACAGCTTGCAGTCTCTGAGGCATGGACTTAATGAGTGACAAACAGTACTCTTCATCAATCTGGCTCCAACTTTCTCTGATTGCTGTTGCCAGATCTGCTTTGCAGGTTGGAGCCTTGTCATGGACCATTTTCTTCAACTTCCAAAGATTTTAAATTGGATTAAGATCCGGACTATTTGCAGGCCATGACATTGACCTTATGTGTCTTTTTTCAAGGAATGTTTTCACAGTTTTTGCTCTATGGCAAGATGCATTATCATTTTGAAAAATGATTTCATCATCCCCAAACATCCTTTCACTTGATGGGATAAGAAAAGTGTCCAAAATATCAACGTAAACTTCTGCATTTATTGAAGATGTAATGACAGCCATCTCCCCAGTGCCTTTACCTGACATGCAGCCCCATATCATCAATGACTGTGGAAAGTTGCATGTTCTCTTCAGGCAGTCATCTTTATAAATCTCATTGGAACGGCACCAAACAAAAGTTCCAGCATCATCAGCTTGCCCAATGCAGATTCGAGATTCATCACTGAATATGACTTTCATCCAGTCATCCACAGTCCACCATTGCTTTTCCTTAGCCCATTGTAACCTTGTTTTTTCCGTTTTGGTGTTAATAATGGCTTTCGTTTAGCTTTTCTGTATGTAAATTCCTTTTCCTTTAGGCGGTTTCTTACAGTTCGGTCACAGACGTTGACTCCAGTTTCCTCCCATTCGTTCCTCATTTGTTTTGTTGTGCATTTTTGGTTTTTGAGACATATTGCTGCAGGTGTTAGTTTTGGGGATGAAAATTTACAGGGTGATTCCATCATTTTTTCCCCCATTCTGCTTGGTCTAAAAAAAGTAACCGTTACTGACTGCCACATTTATTTTTTCTTGATTTCTTTTAGTGTTTCTTAAAGCCAGAAAGTTGCCATTTGAAACAAATGACTTTAGTTTTGCGTCACGTCTGTGATCTGCTTTTTTTCTACACAATGAAACAACTGCATGAACATCCTCCGAGGCCGGTGATTTCCATCATTTTTGCCAGGGGTTGTAAAGCAGAGGTTAAACATATTATTGACTCTGACGACTGTGAAAAGATGTTTGAGAAAGGCTGGTCTGAAGGGTTGAGTATCTGCAAAGAAAACCTCAACTTTGGACCGACAAAAGCAGGCATCATGAAGAAGGAGCAGGACCACTCCATCCCCCAGCATCATCCAAACTCTGTCAGGGTCACCCAGACAAAAAAAAAGAAGAGGAAGGTGTTCTTCCAAAGATGGTTTGGGCCCCTCAGGGTAGGTTACGATGAAGTCTGAGCAAGGTGCAGTGCAGGCACCATGCAATAAAAACGCCACGGTGACCGCACGTCTGATCTTATGATGGGTCTCAGCTCACTACTTTGTGCCAAACTCTGTCAAAGAATCGTCAATAAGTTCCAAACAATACGTCTCAGTGGCAGACTACACGGAACTTTGGTCTTTCGACATCTACAGAGCAGAATAGCCGCATCACAGTCCACCTCCGCATCCAGAAGTGTAACCAGAAACTGTATTATACAAAGAGGAAGCCATGCATCTTCTTTTTTTAAATTTTTATTAATCATGGCTAAAACAGCCACAGACTGGATCTCTGAACCTCTAAGTGCCCTGAAGGCACTTACATCCTGACATGCTAATTGTAGGCTAGTCCTTCTGTACTCAGTTTGTTTAGCCCATGATTAAGAGTGATTAAGAATTATAGGCTTTTGGATTTAGTCTGAAAAGGAATAAAAAGCCAACTAACAACTAAAGTTAAAGAAATTACAACCAACTGAATACAGAGATGGAGCTGAGGGCTGTTTCAGCCTTCCTGAGACCTTTTTTGTGGCTCCGACTACGTTGTATATGTCTGTGTTAATGGGAGTTTACTCCTGATGCATAAATGTGTGACAGTTTTACTCAAAGTACTGGAGTAAAAGCACTCAGCTCTGACAAGGAGGGAGTCAGTTTAATTTTAAATGTCTGAAATCAACATAGAAAAAAACAGCGATTCCCACCTTTACTGTGACGTTTAATTAATTTCAGACTGAATGATAACAACATATTTCATGTTCGTTCTTATCAAATTTATTCAGGCCAGCAGGATGTTCCAAACAAGTTAGAACTGGACCAATTTAGGCCTCATAATAAGATGAAGAAATGATGAGGATATTTCACACAGGTGGCCGTGAAAGTCTGAGTCTGTGAGGAGCAAAGATGGATGGAGAATCTCTGTTTTTTTTTTTTTGGACAAATGTGTGAGAAAATTATTGAATTTTTTTGGGAAAAAATGTTCCTCAGTGAAACACCGGAAGGGAATTGCGTATTTTACCTTCTATGGTGCAGAATATCTTAAAATATTCAAGCTGGAGGAATTTCAGTGTAAAAGAGAAAACCTAATGTGCAGAAAAGAAGGCTCAATCAAATTCACCAGATGTGGGACAAAGACTATATTTGTGTGGGATACCAATGCATCGGGGTAGTCTAAAATAACTTTAAAGAAAGAAACATCTCTATTCTGCCCCTTAGCTTGTAACGTTACTATGCTTTGGTTGATTCAGTAGCTTTACATATATATTTTATTTAAATGCAACTTTCCCAAGTTCTCATGTAAGAAAACAGACAAGCATGGAGCTTTCATACTATTTCCCATTGTCTCTCCGGTCAACACACCTGACTGTGTACAATTAAACAGAATAGACAGTCAGGACTACAATTGTTCTTTCAATTATAGTTGCTCAATAAGGCTTTCCTGTATTCATCCAACTTTACCAGACTCGCCTTGCTCTGGTTTCACTGAGCAGATAGTTTCCCAGTCTTTGTTGTAGCTGCATTTTCTTTTCTTAAAGGGGAACTGCGGTATTTTCAACATTAAGCCTCTTTTCTGAGTCGTCTGCAATGTTTAAGAACCCCTCCCCTCGCTTTTTTGATGTTTACTGCTGTCTCCGGTATTTGCCTAATTTTGATTCTTCTCAACCTGCTTCAGAACGGCAAACCTGCGTCTGCGTTCCTGTTTGATTGACATGATCAAAGAGCCCTCACTGCTTTCTCCACACAGCCATTTGATAAATGCCAGATTATAAAACACGCATCTCAAAACTGGAGTCTGACTGTCAGTAACAATGCGGGACAAAGTCTCAATGTGCGGGACGTGTGGAAAGTAATGGAAATGCGTGACTGTCATCTGGTCACCCTTGGCTGGTTAGAGGGCTCAGGGTACTGGACTGACCCGTCTCCAGTCAAGGATATGCGGAGAAGTTTTAATATCACGACCGTCTTCAGTTCCACAACTTTACACGAGTTTATAGGAAGAAAAGGACAAAATTACTGAACGTCTTCATCACTTAGTAACTGCAGGAGTGATGTGAGACGGAGAGGTTAAAAAGGAGTAAAAGCTTCAAATGTTTTTGAACAGATTAAATAAACTAAACATGAAATACTTTCAGCTCATTCAAAGTTGATGTAAAAAAAATAAAAAGCACTGTTTTTTTGTTCAAACCCTTTGTTTGCATTTTCCAGGTCCGACTTGTTTAGATTTGATCCGTCTCCAAACTCGTCAGACCTCATTTTTCCCCACTCGACCACACCCGCAGTTACTCACCTGAGTGAATGTCACCAACTGTGGCCTGCTTATAGAAACCATACAGCCCGCTCATTTCTCCATGATCCGGTGTTTGTTTGAGTATCTTCGCCTCCTCCGCCGCTTTCTCAAAGGAACCCTGCTTGGATTTAAAGAACACAGCATTTCAGATTCACCCCCACCTGCCAAACTTTTGTACCACTTGAACCCTCCGCCTCGTCACATCTCTACATGTGAGGCAGCACACAAAGAATCCTGCTTTCTGAAACGACCTCAGAGTCCACAAACGGCTCAGACAAAGTTGAATGAAAGAGGTTTAGACTTACAGCCATGACGACAGTTAGACGCTTCTGCACTCACTCTGCAGCTGCGAGTCAATGCTTGCCCAACTTGTCCAGCAGTCATTTATCAAAGTCGAGATCTGATGAGGAAACCAAAGAGGGAGGGAGCTTCTGCATTTTTATTCATGCCAACCGAGGAAGGCGCCACAAGATGGCAGCATCCACGTATTTATGTCGATCAGATTCCGCTTTACTGCTGCAACAATGAGCATCGACTTCATAATAATCATACTTGCAGGCTATTAAATGAAGTAAAAAGAACCAAATGAGCCTCAACATTTTAAAGACAAACACACGGTGAAGATGTATTGTTGTAGAAAACACATTTTATTCCATTTTTCTACAATCTTTTCATTTAAAATCTTTACATTCTTGTCTTGGTAACATGTTGAATGTCAGCACACTAAAACACAAGATTTTATATGAGACATTGGCAGAAAAAAGGGAGAAAATACACACATTTGATGTGCTTTGATTGTCAGCAGTCTCTGATTACTGTACACAGCTGTCTGTGTTTGACCATTCAAGCTCACCCACAGCAGCAGTGCTTCAGACTGAGCTTCCCTTTAACACACCAGTGAATGGCACCAGGGGACGAGATCACACAGAAGTTCTCAGTGAGGAGCGGTGGTCAGCTTGATTTTAAATGAGGGAAAGGTGAACAGAAAGTTTCTTTTCCTCCCTCTGCTTTTCTTTATTCAAACTCCCAGCATGAGACAGGCAGCTTCTCACAAAGTGCTGCTTTACTGCAGGAGAAGAGAACAGTTTCAGACGCCCTCTGATTCATTCTCACGTATTAGCAGCTTGGCTTTGTTGCACAATAAGTGGCTGGAAAGCTTGGCAAAAGCTGTGTTATTTACATTTAGCTGATATTTATATGAATGAGTGCATTGGTGGGTGGCTGAATTAAATATAACAGCAAGAAGCTTGAGGTTTGACTGAGCCTTGTTACTTAAGGCTAAAGGTGGGAAATGTAAGCTTCAAATGCATTGAAATGCTGTAAAATGCCCCATGCTATCTGATTAATAATGCACATAATAGAGGGAGGTTCATGTGATTTCTGCCATCTGTTCAGAGGAAGCTGATAAACTAATTTATTAGATAAATAACAGCACGATCCAAACGTTTCCCTCCACAGCTGTAATAAGCTACGGCATCGATTTTTAATCATCTGAGACTGAGAAAACTGTGCTTTACATCATCCGAGCTGCAGCCGAAGCTTCCACTTTCTGTCTAATTATCATCTGAACCATTTAGTTTAAACACAATTCTGTGTCTTTGTGTGACTGGTGTGAATTTTTATGGAAAAACGACATGTTGTGATGGGAAAACTGGAATTATCAGGAATTATCAGGAGATTGTGTCAAACAGCAGCGACTGTGGAGTAAAGTCCACATCTTCTCGAATCAACGACGAATTAAACTGCTGATTATGAGTAAAGAGTGCCTCAATAAAGACGATTACATCATACCTCACAGTCCAAATCATCACCTGCACACTGGGGCGGTTTTCTACCGCTTTTCAACCGAAGCGGTGCCAGTGATGGTTCTGGGCTGATGCTTGAGCCACTTCTAAGTCTTTTCTGGCTCAGAAATGGTTAGGTTCGTGACTAAAGCCCTATTCGGACGGGACTAGTTCAATGGGGGGACGTATGGTAATGTTGGTTAACCAGACGACGCCAGGGAGAAGAAAT
This sequence comes from Odontesthes bonariensis, assembly GCF_027942865.1. NCBI lineage: Eukaryota > Metazoa > Chordata > Actinopteri > Atheriniformes > Atherinopsidae > Odontesthes > Odontesthes bonariensis. The sequence continues at coordinate 19,051,752 of NC_134516.1, read as the reverse complement.
GACCAATTCGGACGGGACAAGAAATCCCTGTAATATTCATCTAACATGGGAGGAGTTGTTGGTTACGCACAACCGTCACATCCTGGATGCTATGCACGTCTTCATTTCACTTCTGTAAACCCCATCTGTAAAGACATGGCGCCGACCATGCGTGCCTGCAAGCAGCGCTTCATCCAGAACCTCCATGTTTGCAAACAGACACACCTAATTGTTTCTCTCTTTAAAAGGATGTGACGACATATTCCGTACTTATTACCGAAGGTCGCATTCGCAAGGGATTAGTATTACCTATGGTAGATACTCCGGACCGTTTCACAGGAGGTAGAATTCTCGGCAAAGTTTACCGACATACTCCGCTATCTTTACTGACATGGCGCGTTCGGACGGGACTAGATTTCCCGGTTATTATTACTTTACCCCAGGTCCCCCCATTAAACTAGTCCCGTCCCTTTAAAAAAGTCACTTTAAATGTCTCTTTAGTACATGTTTGACCCTCCCTCTCCAGAAGACCACGGCACAAAGGATGAGTTCATCTTCACCAAAACAACAACAGATCACAGAGTCGCTCTCTGCAACGTCAGCCGATGTTATCAAACGCTAACGGCGACATTTCCAGTAAATAATCTTAATAAAGTGTAAGCGGATCTTTGCTTTTGACTGCCACGTCTGGACGTGATCATATTTGGATGAGAGGGCGGAGCGGGAGACAGAAACCTGAAAGGACTTTGAGGCCAAATAAATCTTTAATCATGTAATAGTTTTCAGAACAACCAGAAGGTGCAAATCTAGCTCTAACGACTATAAAACACTTGATGGAAAGATTACCAGCTTCGTATTTCATGAGAGAAGTTTATGTACATCAGCTTCACATCTGACATCAGATGACTTTTGTCCTTGTTTTTCTTTTTTTAAAATCGTATGCTGGCACCCTAACTGATGTCAAGTGTTATAACAACATTAAAAACTCATCACCTCATTAAAAAGGTTGGGGGCGGGGCACTCAACTGCTGTTTAAATTAGAAAACATTGTTTCATTACGACAGCATTTTGGGTTTTCTCAACAATATTTAAGACAATTGACCTCAAAAGATGCAGATGGAACAATCTTTGTTGCAATTTCTTCAAATGCAAGTAAATAACACGAAAGAGATGAAGGCAAGCCAAGAAAAAGAAGTCTATAAGTGACTATAATCTCAATTGTGAACCGATTTAGTTGTTTCTAAAGTCTAAAAGCGACTGCGCTGCATTCACTTTAAACCAAAGTTAATACTGTTCTGCAGTTTGGATTGAGATAGATCAATAAATTAAAGAAAAATAGGTACAAACTAAATGATCACTGCTGGCGGTCCACCGTGCTTTAAGGTTGGTGAAAGATAAATATCTGAATCTCCCAGACAATTTGTGGAAAAGAAACTGAAAACTCTTATCAGGCTAAAGAGACGAGTCTTTAAAACACTCCAGGAGAGCATGAATATTTCATCCTCTCTGCGTTGATATTCACCTTGTGTCTGGACACCATTAAAAACAGCCTTTCTCACACATTGCTGACGTCCTCCATCCCGTTGCGGCAGTCCTCGGTCGGCAGGGTGAAGCGGATGTGTCGGCTCCGCTCCCAGCCGCGGCGGATCTGTCTGAGCCGCAGGGCCACGCAGGGCACGAAGAGAGCCAGGCGGCACACCAGGACCGAGAGGGGAAGGACCAGGACCAGCATGAAAGTGGGGGGCAGGAAGAAGGGGTAGTGGACTGGATCGAAGGCACGATCCCAGCCATATATGAGCGTGTGGAGGGTGGCCATGGACAAGGCACAGTAACCAAGAGTGGACTGCAAAACATGAAGAGGGAGACTTTTAAAAAGCAGGATACTGAAGCGTGAGCCACCACTGCTCTTGTTGTTCAGGCACAACTCAAACGTGGAGACTGAAAAACACAAGAAATGTACCATTAAAATCCTCCAAATGTGTGACAAATGCTAAAAAAAGAAGGCAGAGTCAACCAGTTCCCAGCAGCAGCAGCAGCTGACTGCTCTGCAGTCCACTGCCTGCCCTGAGGAAACACGCTGACCCACCACTCATGACCGGAAGAAATCCCACTGGTGCATCCGTGTCTGCATGTGTGCCATATAATGCACCTTCAGGGTGCACTAATCTCAAAACACCTTCCAAATATGACTCGGGTAGAGGCCAGGGGTTAACAAAAATAAATAAATAAATAAATAAATAAAACTGCCAAATTTCTCCATGTGCACCGACAAACTGGCTGCATGGAACACAATTATTCTTCAGTTCACAGGATTAAATACGTCCTCTCACAGCACTTTAAGCTGGAGCACACGCTGCGGACGTGTTGGTGCAGAGCAAAGGCGAGTCTGGAGCTGAAAGGTTAAACAAAAACTGACAAAAAGAGAACATCGGGCAGGCTTTCACTCGCTCGGACGACAAACAGGACGCTCCCCGTTGCGTAATCTTCCTTGCGCTCACTTTACTCTCCTCTCCTTGATGTCTTTTCCTTCAATAAGACTCCAAGATAAATTATATACACGAGATGATGAATATCAGCTGACAGGAAATGCTCATTCCAACAGCAGCATGTTCATACGTGTTAGATGAGTTATAAAAGACTGAAACATAAGTTATAACCTTGTTTTTTATATCGACTTGAACATGTTTGATTAGTTTTTTCTTCTTTTTTCGTCATTTCAGTTTTTAAACCTCTCAAAAGATTCTCTGCTCGTCTTCTTCAGCACATAGAACACATCTTCAGGTGGATTTAAATCAGGCGACTGATCCATTCATGTTTTTTTTTTTCCATGTTTCAGCTCTTAGAAACTCAGCAGGATGTTTGGGATTGTTATCTTGTTGCAGGATGAAGCTCCTTCCAATGACTTTGGAGGCATTTACTGGAACTGGAGCAGATCAGATGTTTCTTTACAGCTCAGAATTCATTCATCATCATTAGACGCATTCGCACTGAAGGAACCTTTGGCAGTTCCTATAACCTTTTCAGGAACGGGGCTGTTTTCTCCCACATTAGCCGCTTTCGGACAGAGCCGTTCTAAGAACGCAGTCGAGCGCAGGCGATACTTTTTCATTTCATGAAGGAAGAAAGGAGAGCAGAGCGCCGCAGACAAAGGAGACCAGTGTAAGTTTAACTTATTAAACACTCGCCGGTTGTGTCCGTGTTGTATGAGGAAACATTTCAGCCGTGGCAGGATGACATGGGGCGTAGCTACCGACCACCAAACACCTCCGTCAGATGCGTTCTATAGAACCATGAAAAGACCCGACCTCGGAGAAGGAGCTGAAATGGTTATAGGAACTGAGGGAGATAGCCCCGAGTTCCTACAGTCCGAAAGCGGATATTCGGACATACAGGAACTCGGGACCACGGCCCTCAGTTCCTATAACCATTTCAGCTCCTTCTCCTCAGCTGGGTCTGTTCTGGTTTCCATAGCAACACATCTGACGTAGGTGTTTGGTGGTCGGTAGCTCCGCCCCTTGTCATGTTGTCAGGCTGAAATGTTTCCTCATACGACACAGACACAACCGGCGCGTGTTTAATAAGTTAAACTTACACATCGTCTCCTTTGTCTGCGGCGCTCTGCTCTCCTTCCTTCATGAAACCAAGAAGTATGGCCTGCGCTCCATCCTGCGTCTCCTGACTCTCTCTGTGAGCTCTTCCAGCCTCCATGTTAGACGCCCGATGTGATCGTCCATGATTAATATCAGCATCATGCAGACCATGAACACGGTGGCCTCCCCGCTCTCCATATTAGCTTCTTGGTGGTGTTTTTTCTTCTCTCCTTACTTTTACCGGGGTTTTTTTGTTCTGTTTTGTTTTGTTTTGTTGTTGAATGTGGCGCTAAAGTAACACGTCGCTGTCGCAGACGGTTGCGTCCCATCAGTCCTGACTCGTGTGCGAATGTCAAATTAAACAGTTCCCCTGGGGAAGGACAGTTATTAGAACGACATTTGAGGTGGACAGTTCTTAGAACGGCTCCGTCTGAATGCGGCTAATGAAAATAAGTGTGCCAGTACCTGTGGCAGCCATAACACCCCCACCTCCGTGTTTAACAGAGGAGCTGCTATGCTTTGGGTCTTGGTCACTTCCTGTTGGTCCTGCAATCACTCCGATGCAGCTTCATCTCGGTCTCATCTGTCCAGAGCACCTTTTCCCAGAACTCTGCAGCTCCTTTAAGGACTTTTTGGCAAACTCTAATCTGTCCATCCTGTTTTTGTGGCTAACTAGCGGTTAGCATGTAGCAGTGTAGCCTCTGTGTTTCTGTTCATGAAGTCTTCTGTGGATAGTCGTCTCTGACAAAGACACACCTGCCTCCTGAAGACTGTTTCTGACCTGTTGGACAGGCCTGAGGATTCTTCTGTCTTCTTCACAACCTTCCAAACAGCTGATTTTTGGTCATCCTAAGGTTTGACTTGTGTTTCTGATGGTTTTATTCTGGTTTTTCAGCCTCATAACAGCTTCTCTCCTCATGTTTACGTAAAAGCATTCTTCCTGTAACTTTACCCTGCTTGATATTTTTGTCGGCCTCTTCAGCATGAAAGCAAATTCACGTGCATGGTTGTGCATGTGCAGGGCTCAGACAGATATTTGCTTCTTTCTACATCAGAAATCAGTGAGTTCACCAGAGATCCACAAAATTGTGCAAGTGAAGAGCTGAATTTTAATCACTGCTGCATTTGAAAGTAAACTGGTCATTTAGTACCCAGTTCACATGGAAGCTCTGGTCCCGTTTACACCGCATTAACATGTGTCTCGTGTGACCTGATCAGAAAGTGGACAGCTGCAAGTACGGTGGCTCACAGCTGCCATTAAAATGCAAGTGACCACATTGGATCAGCACTCTTTTCCCTGCTTGAAATGCAAAGAAACACAAAAGGTCACAAACACAACCAAGTGTTTCTTTAAAATCCAAAACTACAGCCAGAGAACAAAATAAAAGCATTTTAAATATAAGAAAAAAAAAAAAAAACTCGCACGCCCACAACAAACTAATGGCTGCCTTTGAATGGATCTATTTTCATCAATATTTGGCGCCGATTTACTTTAGTGGGCGTCTATGAGAAAACTAGGGACCGAGCTAAATTAGAGGAAGAATCTCAGATAACTGATGGGACAGTTTCCTGATCATTTAAATATCCCTAAAGCAGACTAGAAGAAAGCAAAGTGTAGGTCAACTGGAAGTCTTAAAGTCTCATGATGTATCAACACAAGCGCATGAGCATGGTGTCCTGCAGCTATGCCATAAAGTCTCGGTGTTTCTGGGCAGAAACTTTGACTAATCCGACAGCTGACGGATTACTGAGACACGAAAAGGGGGGAAAAAAGCAGAAAGCCTGGAGGCCATGATGGTGGAAGTAGAGGACGAGAGGAGGAAGTGTGTACACTGACTCACAACACTTTGGTGTCTTTGTCACAGCACAAGTTTAACTGAGAATATGAGGCAGCTTCAGGGGTGTAAACACTGAGTTCACTGTGAGCACATGAATGAGACTCATGTCAGCCCGCCTGCAGTGTCTTTCCCCATCACGCAGCCCTGCGAGCCGGATGATCCGTGTATGCGTACCTGTATGAAGGTGAACTCCCTCCAGTTGAGGGTGTTGGCCACCGAAGGCAGCGAGGTGACAGCCAGCAGGGAGAGCAGCCCGAGGGCCATGATGCCCACGGAGAGGTACAGCTCCATCCTCCACACCTCCTCGTCCACCCACGAGTCCTCCACACCCGCCTTCACCTGAACACACACACACGCAAAACAAAACGCATTTCTAAAAAGTCACTAAATACGTGAGGTGTGTTATAAACTGCATGCTGGCCTTCTGAAATGTGTTTCTACGTCACTGTATACCATCAGCTAGGCTAGCTTGGAACCTTAGTAGCAAATAAAGCAAGCAGTACTATACCACAAAATGGAAAAACACCATTAAATTTAACTGTAATCCATAAGTTAAGAGTGTTAACTTAATTGTACAACAGCATCTTTTGCCATTGTAGGTAAAAAATTGATCATAAAGATTACAAAGCTGAGGAAGGGAGGGAATGTATAGTTTAAAAAAATATATAAAAAAGTGGAGGGGAGTAAATTTATAAGAAATATAGTTGTTGTTTTCCCAAGTAATCATCCTGCTTCACCTTCAGACACACCTCACATGTATTACTGTATGCTGATCTAAGATATGGATGATCTAATCAAACAATACTTTGCAGTCTGAAGGCAACAAGGAGTCTTTCTCTTAAACGTGGCCCATTCAGAACTTAATACAACGCCGTTGATGCTCCTTATGCTTCGTTTATGACCTCACAAATGCTGAAGTGATGTCACAACAGCTGGCACCAAGTGTGCTTTGGTGCTTTTTGGCCCGTCTGTGCACCTGAAAAACGGACGAGTTGGAGGCAGGATTGTGTGAGCAGATCTGTCTCTGTTCGAAACCCAGGAAGGTAAAGTTACTCCAAAGGTCACTTAGTCATAGAAAACGCATAAAACCACAATACTTCCTATAAAACGTCATCTTCTAGTGCGATTCCAGCCGTGTGGGGGAGGATGAGGGATGGAGAAGGTAACAGATGAGTTATACTCACAATCTGCCACCATTTTTCAGGCTTGACTTCACTAATCTGGAGATTTCTAAACAGATATTTATCCCTCTATTTGTAACAAAAACATATATATAAAAAACAACTTTATGAGCTTTCTTTCTTAAAATAAGAACGTACAAATCCCCCCCAAACGCTGGAGTCATCATACCAGGCCGATAACGTCCACACCGACGGGTCAAAATACACGAGAAGACAACTCTGAGTGATCCGATTCTCCTTTGGCTGCGACTTCAAAACCAAAACAATGATTACGCTCGTTCATAATTGTTCCACCATCTGCTGGTTCGACTGGGTCCGATCCAAAATCGTTGCTCATGGCGGACTCTGCATGTCAGACACTGGGCCAAAGTAATATCGACCAAGGAAGACATCTGGAAGGTTGGTGCAGAACTGTCAAATGTGGTTGTACACATATGTTTCTCCCAAGTAAAGTTAAATAGATGCAGAGAAACTGGTACATAGATGTCATTGTTACCCCAAAAGTCTGTTTGTTATGTACACACGCTCACCGTTACAGTCATGTCATCCACGGATTACACTAAACTGAACTGATTAACTGATCAACTCCACTGTATTTTATTCGGGTTTGATGAATATTTTTGTCTTCTGCCTTATTGCTGCTATTTTAGCCAGTCGCAATAGAAACAAGCCTTTCCTGGGTTTGTATCTTCCCTGTGTTCACGCATTGTGTACCCAGGCATTCAGTGCCACTCTTTTGCTTTAAAAATGGCTTTAAAACACCTATAAAATCATGCAACCATCTGAATTTCACAGAAACAGTAACCCTTCATCAAGAGGAACTGAGCGATATAGCTAAAGACTCCCCACTTGTAAGGGTGACAGTAACTAATTGGAGAGAGACGACTGAAAGGTTTAAAAAGCATAAAAGGTTTTTAACTGGTAGTTAGACAGGAAGCTGCATCACAAACAGTAAAAATCCAAAAATCTACGTCATAAGCAAAGAAACAAGAGCAGCGAGCAATGAAAACACCTCGAGCTTAAACTCACATTTCACCAAACAAAACATCATTTACAACCCCAGCAATGATCCAAACTGAGCATCAGTCCTTCTGAAGGTCTGTTAGCTCACTCAGAGTCAGGATAAAGCCCGTCCATCATTCTCCTTCACACCACAGAACAACAGACAGCCTGACAGTTGCATACAACAAAGTGCTTTGCTGCCATTTTTCTATCGATACATAATGCTCTCAATGTGCAAGATATGAGGAGATGCACGCTAGAGGCACTGGGAATCGTTAGTAAAGACATTACAATCCAAGATGCTCATCACTAGAACACAAAGTTCCCTCTCGAGAAAGATTTTGCCAGAAAACGCGCGACAACATAAACTTCTTCTGCTCCTATTCCAGCCGGTGTCCATTGAAGTGTTTCTGTAAAGCCCAGTTAAAAAAATCTGATTGGATAGAAGCTTTTAATTTCATTTTGCTGTGCTGGAGGCAGTTTAAGTATCTGGAGAGCAGGAAAAGGTGAATGAAAACGGTAAAAACAAGGTGCAAAACTTGGTCTCTGGCGGTGGTTTTTAGCCTGTTAATTCACACATTACACAAACTAGTTGCTACAAGATCACTGAAAAGCAGTGCATGTCTGTTACTTTAAACCCATTGACACAACTTAAAAAGTTTGATCAAGATGTTGCATCTTACGTCTGCACAGACCTGTTTATAAGCCAAGTTGACGAGTTTGAAGCGGGCAGACTTCCTCAAGGGAAGGCACAGACTGTAAATGGCATGAAGAGCTGCACACAGGAAGCTGCACAGCCCAAACTGCTTCCTCGTGGTTAGCCACCCGTCCAGCCAGTTGGGGAAGCGATTGTACTTGGTGCCCCACCACAGCTGGAGGAAGGCGGCGCACAAACCGGGCGTGTAAACCAACGCCAACATCACCAAGGCCACAGAGGGAAGAGTGACATTTACAGTGTCGATGGGCATTTTGTAGAAAAAGCTCTTTCCTGCTGTGACTTCGGGATGCAGGACGTCTCGGGTGAAGTTGTACAGGTAGAAGAAGATGAAGAGAGCAAGGGTGGAGAGGATGGGGACCCGCCAGGAGGGAAACAGGTAGAGCGGGAGGTTTTCGATCTCCAGAGCGGAGGAAAGGAGGCCCATGTCGACAGGGATGAAGCCCATCCTGTGGCAGATCTGCTTCACTGAGTTCTTGGCTTTTTGACTGTTGCTGCACAGGAAAACCTGCAAAGAAATTATCACAAGAGGATGAAACATTTCTCCCTCAAACTGTTTATCCAACAGCACATCCTCCACTGGTTCTCCCTGCGGATTCAATTCAATTCAATTAATTTTTATTTATATAGCGCTAAATACAACAAATGTCATCTCAAGGCACTTAAATAATAAAGTCCAATTCCAGCCAATTGGAATTCAACTCATTGTAATTAGGGTTGCAAAGGGGCGGAAAGTTTCTGGTAAATTTCCATGGGAAGTTAAGCTTGGGAATTTTGGATATATTCCATATTGGACACTTTCCATGGGAATAATGGGAACTAATGGGAATTTAGGAGAACTAACTGGGAATATATTATATCCAAGCATAAATATAAACAGAAGTCATAAGAAAACATCCATACAAAATGTTTTCAGATTTATTTGTAAGTAGCCCTTTACTTGTTGTTTTTAAATCCCAGCTTAAGACCCATCTTTTTTCTTTGGCTTTTGGCACAATCTGAGATGTTTGACTTTGTTTTATTGTGTTTACATTTTAATTACTTTAGTACTGCTTTTATATTTGACCCTTCTATTTTATGATTGTATTGTATTTTATGATTGTGTATAGCACTTTGGTCCTGTGGGTGTATAAAGTGCTTTATAAATAAAGTAGGTATGGTATGGTAAGTAGAATAGAACACGTTCTAATTACTGGTTTCATGGATGAACAAAAACAGGAGTTTTGGGTTCAATCTTCTGTACATGTGATGGAGGCATGCACAGTGCCACTAGGGGGTGTGGTCTCAATAGCCGTGCAGTAAGCAGTGTGCTCTGTGCATGTGATTGAGGAATTCCATCTGTTTGTTTTAGTCAAGATTATGCTAAAATATACTTTCCTCAACTATATTTAAGTTCCCTAGAAGAGCCAACCTTCAATTTTGAAAATTCCCAGTTTATTCCCATAAATTCCCTAGCCTGGGAATTCCCATGCTGCTTTGCGCTCGATTTCATTCTCACTGCAAAGTCAGCCTGGAAACCACCGCCCTTATTTTTGCCAGAGTTTGGGAACCAATCACAGAACGGGGGGGCAGCAGCAGCAGCAGCAAGACGATGACGACGTCTATGCGCTACACGAAGCTTGTAGAGTGTTAATCCAACATGACAGCGGACACAACGTTACCGTTCGATGCAGCCTTAGAAAGTGTTTCGGAGTAGATTCACCCTAGGGTCATTTGAACCGTGACATCCAGCCAAGTAGCCCACCCGAAGTTTTTCCGATATTGGCTGAACATCAGCTGAGTTACTGAGTTATCCCGAATAGCTTAGTACAAGCGCTGACGGACCCTGGCAGTATCTCCAAAATTACCACACTAAAATCACATGCCATAACACCAAACTTCTACAGTAGCACAAATATGGTCTGTACTCACAAAACGATGCATTTGGAAGTTTGTACATAGTCCAGGAGTTTATTATTATCAACACAAGCCTGATAGCTTTTCTGCTGCTAAAGCTTCGTTGACGTCACTTCTGGGAGCTGGGAGCTTCAAAGTAAGATGAGGGTTGATCTACTACTGTAGACAACAAAGCAAGGCTGCTCAATTTCTCCATTGATAAAATAAATTCACAACTCTACAACATAAAAATTCATGTAGAATATAGCATATAGGCCTACTTTGTTGTCAATTTAAGTAGCTTAGAGCGCAAGTTTACTTTTATTTTACTTTTTTTTTCTTCTTCCTCGTCGAATTTCTGTCGTCATCTGGTATAAGTGATACAATTGGCTATGAATCGCGCGCAAAGCAGCATGGGAAGAACCTGACGTCATTTGATAGACATTCGTAGCGCCCAATAAACGGCTCTAGGCATTCGTAAACCACGCCTCAAATACGAGAAAATGCACACCTAGTTCCCAGACCACCATCTCATCGAGATTGTGGACGCGTCAGCCAGGCTAATAAATTCCCGTTAATTCCCTTAAATTCCCATGGAAAGTTTCCGTCTTTGAAAATTCTGGGAATTTTGCAACCCTAATTGTAATCATAATTATTTATAAAATAATCCAATTCATTCATATAGAGCCAATTCAAAAACACTTTCCTGGCTAAGGAAACCAACAGATTGCACCGGATGTATCCCACCTGCCTGCTTCCATCACGTGGTCCCATCTGGAGCGTCCAGGCTGAAATGGTGTTAAACCCTTTGACCACAGAGCTCTCCGGAAAAAGGTCTGCCAGCAGTTCAGCATTAGAGGGACCGTACTGGCTGATGCGGAAACCGTTGCTCACGTCCACCAGAGTCTTCCCTGCCAGCACCGGCTTCAATGCCACCAACGTGGAGTGGTGCTCAGGGAACACCGCGACAAAGACCAGGTCCGCCTGGCTGGCTGCCTCCATCTGGGACGTCATCTGGAAATAAAAGACACGCTGCTTTTGTTTTATTTGTAGTTTCGCTGACAGTTATTATCCCCGGTGGGTGAAGTCAAAGGTGTACATATAATTATCTCCAGGAGGAAAGAAAAACACTAATTACATGGTGAGGATCAGTGTGTGTGCGTCACCTCGGCCTCCTCGGGGAACAGAGCCACAGAGCGCTTCGGGGTCCGACTCCCCACCACAACTTGGTATCCTGAGGCCACCAGCCGTCTGGCCAGCGAGCGGGAAAAGTCACCCGTGCCCAGGATGCCAATCACCGGAGCTCCGGGATCAGACACACAGGCTTCAAGGTGTCTGGAGCCTCCTCCTTCGCCTCGTTCTCGGATTAATGGCTTTCCCATCTCATCAGGCATAATGCTCTTACAAAATACAAATCTGTAGACAGCAGATGGGATCGTAACTTAGTTTTATGACTCAACTGGTTATTAGATCAAGCACATAATCAAGTCACTGAAAAGAGATTCAGTAGTCTAGTCTTGTTACTTGCCATTTCATTTGACATAATACGAAAATAAGGATGTAAAAAGTGACACTAAAATTAAATTTGTCATGAAGTTTCGCTTTAACTGTTTGTGTTTTTTCTGCTTCTTTTGAACAGAGAAGTCCTCATTCCTCTTATCTCTGAGTCTCAACTGGCATGTCCCAGTTCTGTAGCTGCTCTGTCAAAGGAGGCTACATCCAATAATAGCATAGATAGAATACACGGTAACAACTTATTTTTTTTAGTCAAAAATTACACGGCATCATTGCAACATAAGGCACATTTTACCAACCAACCTGTCATTCATGCGAGCCCGTCCTAATTCGGCTCGCTACATCACTCAATACCTGCATAAACATTGATAATAGTCACTTTTAGCTGCTTCTACGCTTATCCATTCACACGCCGAATTAAAAAAAACAACCGTGAATATTCCAAACATGTCCCAATTACCGTTGTGCCCTTTGTTAAACCTGATCAGAAAGCGATAAAACCTTTAAGTGCGAGAAATTAACAGGACATTCTGTCTACAACAAAACAACCGGGTTGAAGCCGCCTCGCTTGTTGTCCTTGACTGAACTCGTGGAAACTTCACCTCCGATTTAAGTTATTCTCCTCAACACACACTTCGTTTAAGCCGACCAAACCCCGACATTTTGCTAGAACAATAACTTAAAAACACACAAACAACCTCCTTTTCGCGCTTGCAGAGATAACTTTACTCACTGGCAGCAGTTAAATTCCACCCGCTCCGCCGCTTTCTGTGAAAATGCTGGAACGTTTCTTCCTGATATCATGACGCAGCAGCCAAAGCCACGCCCCCTCCTGTGCGAGGAAGATAAAACACGAGCACGAGCCTCCCATAACTGAGTCTTTAAAAACCATAAAACGTCTGTTTTAACCAAAGAGTCAATGAGGAAACTACATAAAAAGACAGAGACAGCGGGACTTTGACAGTATATAAGTACAAGTGGACTTTAGTGTGCGACCTAGTTAGAAAAACTAACTAAAACATGAGTTTAACAACTATGTTTTCCAACTGAAACATCATATTTCACATCAATTCAAAGGGAAACTAAATCATCTATTCCAACTTCTTACGATAAACTAACAATAGAACTTAAATTAAGAAGACTCAATCTCATGAATGTTCTCTAACTGTTATGACAGCGATAATGAATGATTTTTAAGGTGCTTACCTCTCCTTTTCAAGCTCATCATATTCACCTTGTGATCTCAAGAAACAACGGCTTTTTTCCTCAAGATAAAAGGTTACGAAATGTTGCGATTTCACATTATTATTGTTATTGTTATGTTGAAATAATGGCATCAAAATAAATGGTCAAAGACAAGGCAGCTCTCAGTTTCAGTACTATTCTATGGTGAAAGGCCGTAAAATCCCCAGTATGGATAGTCTGGACTCTGACTGGACCGGTGCAGCACCTTGATTCTTCTCTTCTTCACACATTCTGCTGTAGATCTGCTGCTGTGTTTGGGATCTTTGTCCTGTTGATGAGCCAGTTTCAGCCCAGCTTCAGCTGTCGGACAGACGGCCTCACATCTGACTCTAGAACACTTTGGTATCCAGAGGAGTTCATGGTGGACTCAGTGGCTGCAAGGTGCCCAGGTCCTGTGGCTGCAGAACCAGCCCAGATCATCAGCCCTCCACCACCGTGCTTGACAGCTGGTGTGAGGTGTTTGTGCTGATATGCTGTGTTTGGTTTCCTCCAAACGTGCTGCTGTGCATTATGAGCAAACATCTCCACTTTGGTCTGCTCTGTCCAAAGGACATTGGGCCTCATGCACGAACCATTTGTACAAACAGATTTGTTCTTAAGTCATGCGTTCGAGTGATTTAAGAGATTTTGCGCATTGCGCAATCTTTGTATTTTACGTTTTCTTTCAGGTACGAATAGAATTTACGAGTGATCCAGACCTGTCGTAGGAGTTTCGTAAAATAGTCCGCTGTTATTCCAATCAAGTTTGCTTGACTAATGGATTGTATATTTAATTACTTTGAAGCAAACATAAATAAATATATACATTATACCCCATAATGATGCTGAAATTATTCTGTTTGACTTAAATTATGCACTGAAGGTTAATCTGACTCTGTATATAACACGAACCAGCGGCTGACTTGCTACTTTCGGATGCCTTAGCGCATCAGGCTCTTGGAAGAGACCGTGTAGAGACAGACGAATGGCTGACCTCTCGATTAAGATTCCCAAGGACTGTGCTACTGCAAATATGCAACTTGCTAGAGCCACAACTCTAGAGAGAAACACGCCGATCAAACCCAATTCCACCACACGTCCAGGTCCTCACCACCCTTGGATTTTTGGCCACTGGAACCTTTCAGAGGGAGACTGGAGACAGATCGGTGTGTCCCAGTCCTCTGTGAGTCGTGCGCTCCCCTTGGTCATCAAAGCTCTCATCAGTTTATCACCCATGGTACATCAAATTCCCATACACCGCTGTCCAACAAGAACAAATTAAGAGGGACTTTCATGCCGTGGCTGGACTGCCAAACATAATCGGAGCACGAGACACATATACACATCAAAGCACTCGTGCTGTTGTGGAGCGCACTGAGCTGAAGGCCGGGTGGGTGTGTCTCGATACAGCGGGGGGGCAAACTGCTCTATAACCCAGAGAAGGCATGCCAGATTTGCACAATATTGCCATGAACAAGGGTCTCCTACAACCTGAACCAGCCCAGGCAGACCAGAAGGTGTGGTGCCAGAAGACCCCCCTCATGGACCACCCCATCGAAGAGCCATCATGATGAGGCAACAACTGATTGCACGGCTTTAGTTGCAGTCATCGATCGCCTGCCCAGGGCGAGAAATGTTTTTTTTTTAAAAGCTATTTTCATATTAAGCCATTTCTTTTTTATTATTATTATTATTATTTCGGTGACATGGTATTAACAGCACTCGTAATTGCTTCCCAGTTCTTCGCTTTAGCAGGTCCCGTAATTCCACTGCTGACACTGCTAAAAAGGACAGATTTTCCTTTTTGGATCTCTGAAAGCAGAACTTCAGTCTCAGAGCCCGTAAAGTTGTTCTTTTTGCTTCTTGATGTCATTCTCTTACACACTTTTTCCGAAGTTAAGAGCGTTTGTTGAATCTGACGTGGCGTGTTCGTCCGAGATCTTCGTACGAAAAAAGTGAGAGAAATTTAGAATAAAAATACGAAAATGTTCTTGCATGAGGCCCATTGTTCCAGAAGTCTTGTGGTTTGTTCAGATGCAGCTTTGCAAACCTAAGCTGTGCTGCCATGTTCTTTTTAGAGGGAAGAGGCTTTCTCCTGCAGCCCTTCCAAACAAGCCATACTTGTTCAGTCTGTTTCTAACTGTGCTGTCATGACCTTTAACCTTTAACATGCTAACTGAGGCCTGCAGAGTCTGAGATGTAGCTCTTGGGTTTCTGACCTTGGGGTGACCTTTAACCTTTAACATGCTAACTGAGGCCTGCAGAGTCTGAGATGTAGCTCTTGGGTTTCTGACCTTGGGGTGACCTTTAACCTTTAACATGCTAACTGAGGCCCGCAGAGTCTGAGATGTAGCTCTTGGGTTTCTGACCTTGGGGTGACCTTTAACCTTTAACATGCTAACTGAGGCCTGCAGAGTCTGAGATGTAGCTCTTGGGTCTCTGACCTTGGGGTGACCTTGCTGGGACGTCCACTCCTGGGAAGATTGACAGCTGTCCTGAATGTTTTCCACTTGTGAATAATCTTTCTCTCTGTAGAACGATGGACTCCAGATGGTTTGGAAACGGCCGTATAACTCTTCCCAGGTTGATGGGAAGCAACAGTTGCTTCTCTAAGATCATTACTGATGTCTTTCCTCCATGGCATCGTGTTCACACGCACCAGAATGCTCCAAAACGTCTGCTTTTATAGAGGTGCTCACACTTACTGATGATCAATTAATCAGTGCATTGATCAGCAGCACCTGGCTGCTTCTTACCCTCTTAACTCCCATTGAAGCAGGAAGGATGGACTTAAGCAAAATGCAGATGTCATGTATGAAAAATTCAGTTCTTCCTAAATTAATAATGATATGGTGTTAATTACCATGTGCTGCTCTTCATCTGAGGTTGTGTTTAACTCATTTTAAGACCTGGAGAGGACCAGAGTTTTTATCAGTTTGTATAGTGTCACCATTAGCATTTAGCTGCTATCATGGCTATAGATCCCGTTATAGCTATAGCTTCAATGGTTTAGGGGCTCATTTTTCATATTCTCTCATTGTAAATATATTGTAATACTGAAGTCTGCCTTTCCCCCCTCCTGCTGTAAAGCTGGTGTATTTGATAAGCTGGCCTTGGGATTAGTAAAAAAAGCAAAAGCGTGTTAAAATGATGTCTGACCGCGGGATACGAGTTGTCACCATGACTTCATCATGTCTGCCTTTGCCACTTGCAAAAGGTTGAATCCCCCCGGCTCGCTGTGCTGCATCAGTGTCACCACACACCAACATGTGCGCACATTCTGGCACACAAACACGCTCCTCTTCCTCTCTCATGCTCTCTCTGCCACGGCCTCCTCTTTGTTTATATTGCTTAAGGTCACAGTCCTTGACATACATATTTAATTTCCCTCACTCATAGGTATCAATTAGCCGTGTGTGGCCACCCATTAATCTTACAATTCGTGTCAATGGAGTGTTTTTGATCCGGCAGCAGCGTTTAGTTTACTGCTGTTCATGGAGAAGTCTTGGATTTAAAATTATGTTGTCTGTAATTTACCCTTTGATTCAAGGTTTCATTCAGCTTGTATGTTAACGGGTTAAAGGGATAGTTCGCCTCTTTTGACATGAAGCTGTATGACATCCCATACTAGCAATATCGTTTATGAACATTGACTTAAGGCCTCAGTATGCTTCTCCGTCACTATCCGTCAGGTCTCCGTCCTTTCGAAGTTCTCCGTCGGGATGTCGGATACGCAAGGCAATTCACCTCCCGATCAGTAGGCGTCGCTACGTTAAACGATCCAATCTCGCGACGTCTGTCGTGAAAGTCATTGATTGATTGTTCACCTTCCGGTTCCGTTCCGCTCCTCACAGTGAACGATGGCTCTGTCGACGGAGAGAGCTCTCCGTAGGCGACCATAAATCAGCCTTTAGCCCCTATGCGTCCTGTGAGCCGGGCACTATTTTCTCTCCCTTCGTATCACTGCGTGCTGTGTAGGCCGTGCAGACCGAATTGTAGACTGAGCAGTCCCCTGCTTCCGAGCAGCAAACACCGTAACAGGCCGGCTGTCGGCAGGCGGCAGAAGGGAGAGAAAATAGCGCCAAGCGATTGTGAGGTCTGATTTTTTCCTGGAGAACGATTTTGTGATGTAAATGTATTACTCTTTTGAACGCATATTGTTTTGAGAAGCAAAACGCTTTATTTTTTAAACCCCAGCCAACTAGCCGGACTACTTTCGCCAACACCAAAACGAGGCTGGAACTCTGCTCACGGGACGCAGCAGGGGGTAAGAAAACGTTGATGCACGATATTGCTAATATGGGATGTCATATAGCTTCATGTCAAAAGAGGCGAACTATCCCTTTAAGCAACATTTCATCGCTGGGAAACGTGGCACAGGAGGGAAGGTCCTAAACATCATAAACAGCTTGCCTGAGGTAGACAGGTACAGCAATGTTAACATCTGACAGGATCTCACTGTCAGGGCGCCACATTCAGGACGGCACCTCTACCGAGGACAGATGTGTCTATAGTGGCCTTCATGTGGGATTAGGGTCACACGGTAAGACAGGAGCTGATGCTGCAAGTTCCCCTCACTGTCTTGTTGTGGTTCAGTGATGGTTCCTCACGCATGTTTTACAGTAATAGCCTGTGACATTTTACTCTGAAACTGACCAACGACTCACCCTGTAATGAAAACACAGTGGGCGAATCTTCATAAACGCTCCCACCTCGTTGATGGAGATGAACAACCTGCTCGTACACTCTTCTTCCTCAGCCCTGCCTTTGTAATATGTGCATTATGTGGTTTCACCCCAGAAAAAGATGTGGTCCTGATTGCAGCATACGTTGCTGTAAAATCTCAGTGAGCTTTTCTGCTTTAATGCTGCCATCACAGAGGTGGAAATGAGCTTTGCCAGGAGCTCTGATCCAACCCATCACAGAGCCTGGCTGCAGGGACTGGTGGCTGACAGCAGTCTGGATGCTGCTTTTGCTCTTTGGCTCTTTTGCACACGGCGTCCATTTCTTCCAACAAAGATGTGGAACACTGATCGGTCTGATCACAGTTCACGTTTCCAACGTGAGATGGTCCATCCCAGATGCCTCCGAGCTCCTAGGCTGGCATCCCTGCCCTTTACACACTGAAATTCCTCCAGATTTCTTGCTTAAGTTGAAGATACGATGCACGTTAGATGAAGAAATATGCCAATGCCTTCTAAGCATTGTTTACCATCCCCGCGTCCTCTGATTCGAGGTTATATTCCAAGACCATTCTAGTTTGACCGACAGCCTCTGACTCTCGTGTTTAATTCATAAGCCAATTTGAATAGATGATGAGGCCAATGCAACCGAAAATACACGCATAACTATCCGAACCATGCAGTAAGAGTTTACGGTCGCAAACATTTCCAACATCACAATCCAGGGCCAGAAAGGAATGCTCTGCTTCTACCAATCAAAACAGTGTAAGCAGTGAACTCACAGAGGATAATTCTGGATTTGAATACTTTCTGTTGCAGATAAAAGGCTAAAAAGAAACGTACTTTGTTATCATTAGTAGTTTAATGCAGGGCATACGCAGCTATCGACCATCTTTGCCGCTGACTGGCTGGAAAATCTACTGATGAAGACATTTACGTCACACTCTGCCCAGCAGAGCTTGCAGACTCAGGGTCATGGAAAATACAACACTGCTGTACATGTGATGCCTCCTTTACACCAGACACAGCGAACTGTGACATCTCCACCTTCTGTCACCACTGAGGAAATGTCACAGCTACACTGCGTATTTGATCTTTTTTGAAACGTGAACTGTACCTTTTTAGGTTTTTGCTGCTTCGTACAGACGCTGAAAGAGACGGATAATCTCACGCAATCTTTCCTCCACCCATTCCTGTTATTCTAAATGACTCTCACAGGCGAGGGGCAGGACTGGCTGAAATGGCATCAAAACCCAAAGACTTGAGAAAACAACTGTCCAATATTCCATTAAGGTCTCCAATTGTCATTTCTTCATACTCTTAAATACCTACAATAATGACACGCTCCCTTGTAGAAGCAGCAAGAAGGATATGTGACTCAAATCAGTGTTTCCACATCAGTTAAGACGTATTCCTCAATCATTTTGTGTAAGAAGCCATAAAGTCCTCCCAATGAGGCTGGAAGTTGGAGTAGATGGACGGTGCATTGTATTGTAACGCACACCAATCATACTTTTCATCACTTCCTGGTTGGGTTTATGTGATAACATTACTGATTTAGGGTGAGAAAACAATCATGGTTAGTTTCTAAGACCAGCGCTGATTGTAAGATCTCCATCTATTCTTTGAACTAAGGGACAATTTCAGCCTCTTGAAGCTGCATATTTGATATTGTTATGGTTTCTGCCCGCGGCCCAGTGGTTTGGCATCGATAGACAGATGTGTGACACGTGCACAAAACAAATGAAGTAAGCTGGCAAGTCAGTGCCATCATATTCTATCAGTAAATGATGGTGACATTCATGTCACTCACGCAATAGGATTCAACACTCTCCCGGCACCATTCACCACAGTAAATACGTCTGTGCATCTGACATGTTTGTTCCTCCTGTGGTGTCACATTTTGGAGGACGATTTCTTGTCTTTACATGTATTTTCTTAAAAGCCGTCATACTGTTTAAAATAAAATCCTCTATGATGTCTAACCAAAGCACTTACAAACCAATTTAATGCGTCAGCTTTTACCTGATTATGCACAGTTTAACGTCTGCAGGCTGCTAATGATGGACTGCTTCATTTGATTCACCGTATGGCTTGTGTGCATGACGCAGCAGGGCTCTAACATGCGCTGTGACGGCGCCGCAGGGCGAGATAATCTCTGAAGCTGCGGTGCATAATGCGGACAGTGTGTCGTGCACAGCTCACCACAGCCTGGAGTCACAGTTAACTGTACTAATCCTGACTAAAGGTCATTCTGTCTTGCAGCAGAGTTAGAGAGCATAACAAGATCTCTGTGCCTTCCTGATAATTATTTTTTTAAGGGTTTTGTTTCGTAATTTGTTGTTTTATTGCTGCTGATGAAATGAAAGAAAAACAAAAGCTCAAAGGGAGAAATTTACTGTTTCATGAAAAATATCAGTTCATCTTGAGTTTTATGGCAGCACCACGTCTCATAAAAGTTGGGACAGGTCCATGTTTCCCACTGTGTAGCATCCCCTCTTCTTTTAACAACATCTGTAAACATCTGGGAACTGAGGAGACCGGCTGCCGGACCTTTGGGAGAGGAATGTTGTCCCATTCTGGTCTGATAAGAGGATTCTAGCTGCTCAGCAGTCCTGAATCTTCTTTGTTGTATCTTAAATGTTTTCAGATGGTGAAACATCTGGACTGCAGGCAGGTCAGACGATGATTCCTGGAAGTGTTCCTGAGTCCATTTAGTGATTTCCAGGATTGAATTAGGTCTGTTTTTAATGCAGAGCTGCCCGAGGAGACTCTGTCTCTCTAAGGTGCTCTTTTTTTTTTTATACCAATTCATGTTACTTACCTGTTGTTAATTAACCCAATTATTTCCAACATGCTCCTCCATGTCAGCTGGGGGTGGGTGTGATACGTAGGAGGACACGGAATGCGGACTCTCAAAAATCAAGACTTGATTATTTATTTAAAAAACAAGGTTTACAAAAATTGCGGCTGAGCCGGAAGACAAAATCTTGACTGTGGAAAAACCAAAACATGACTAATAGACCGTGAGCCAGGGCCTCAAAATATGGAAACCGTTACCGAAAAAGTGGCAAAGATTACCATACCTTTTCTGAAAGCCTGGAATCTCAGCTTTTCAATGATGTATGATGGCCATCTGACAAGAGTAGCTGTTTTGAGTTATCACACATAATGTAAACTAAGGTTGAGAAAATAATGCATATAAAAAAGCAGAACACTGACATAGTTAAAAATTTATATTGGACATTTTGGAATATTTTATTTTGTTATGTTTGGTATCATTGTAAAGGGAAGACTCTGAGCTTTCATTTAAATCCTTTTGTGAACATTTTGGATAAGTACAGCCAACCCTGGAGCTCTTCAAACTTTTAATCACACACATTTTCCTGCCATTTCCGCCTAAGTCATTTTATGTCTTTTAATCCTGTGGCACCAGGGAGCATCAGAGAAACATAATCCAAACACTCAAATGAAGCAGATGGCATGGCACTTGTTCAGAAGCTGAACGGTGATGGCAAGACATTTGCTGATATTGCAGACTATGCCTTGTCCACTGTGCTAGCTGAAGCAAGCCGCAGCACCCGTGTTGACATTGTTTTTGATGTATATGATGAGGCTTCTATCAAACACATGGAGAGAGTGGCCAGAGGTGCAGACTCAGGCACAGAGGTCAAACAGATCACTGCAGGGCACAGAGTTCAACAATGGAAGAAATTCCTACAAAGCAACAAGAACAAAACAAATCTTGCTACCTTCTTGCTCAAAAAGTGGGGCAAAGAACAGTCTAGAACAAGACTCGGTGAAAAGGTTCTGTACACTACAGCCAAAGATCAGTGTTACAAGCTGACCCAACAGGGAGTGCACAAGGTAGCAGACCTTTCGTCCACTCAGGAAGAGGCTGACACCCGTGTGCTAGTCCATGCTTGCCATGCTTCAAGGACTGGTCACAAATCTGTCATCCTTGTGTCTGATGACACTGATGTCTTGGTGATAAGCCTGGCTACCAGTGACGTACTCACATGTGACCTGTTCCTGAAGACAGGGACAAAGAATCGCACCAGTGACATAAACATCTCACAACTCGCTCGTGGTCTGGGTTCACAGTTGTGTCAGGCTTTGCCTGGTTTACACGCATATACAGGCTGCGACACTGTAAGTGCATTTGCAGGTCGTGGTAAAGTGTCAGCCCTAAAACTTCTTCAGAAGAACGAAAACTTCTGTGAGACCTGTCAGAAGGTTGGGGCAGACTGGACAATGACACCTGAGTTGTATGCAGCCTTACAGGAGTTCACATGTCAAATGTACAGCTCCAAGTCCAGAATCACCAACATCAATGAAATGAGGTATGCACTTTTTTGTGCAAAGAAAGGCATAGAATCCTGGCAGTTACCTCCATGCTCAGATTCTCTCAGGAAGCACTGTCTCAGAGCTAACTATCAAGGTGCTATCTGGAGAAGATGCCTCGAGAACAACCCTGAAGTTCCTTCCCCAGTTGAGCATGGGTGGTCTAGAGTGGCCCAAGATGGTGACTTGCAGCTCTCCATAGACTGGTTCAATGTCTCCATTGGTCCACAATAGAGCCTGGCTCGGGCCGGATTTTTCTGTCCGAGCCCGGCCCTCAACCGACAGAAAAGTTCTCAAATCCGACCCGAGCCCGAGATTAATTAAAATATTTGTGTCCGAGCCCGCCGGAAGCCCGAGACCAGTGACCAACGCAAGACGGCGCACCCTAATCAGTAAATACACATTGGTGACAGCGCACCATTATCCACCATAATCCATTATAGCTTAAAGCGTTTCCACACAGTGGATTTCCCCCTCTCATTTTCCACGACTTTCAGTTCTCCGGAAGCTATTTTTCTTTTAATGTCCTTCATAGCGCTTCCAGCCAACTGAGCTCGGCTGCACTGATCGCACGTGTTTAATGTAAAGTTGTTCGAATGTTCGATATGCGTGCGTGCGCACCGAGCATGCACAGACCACAGATGCACACAGATGCATGCTGCACGGCATGAGGCACGAATAGCCTACCAACATTTTCATTTATGCATATTCAATTATTTATGTTTATCACAAAAACTGACGTTTGCAATGAACTGACACCTGTCCTCTGGCTGTTTAGAATTTTCACGATGTCTGCTTGCTTTCGAGCCCGACCCGAGTCCGACAAGACATTCAAATTTTTTGTCCGAGTCCGGCCCGGCCCGTCGGGTTCCGACCGGGCCCGTCGGGCTTCGGTCGGGTAGCCATACTCTAGTCCACAAGCAGCGCTTGAGTTTCTGTCCTGCTCATGCAAGAGGGACTGTGTCACTCCATCATGTCAGTGTGTTGCCAACAACTTGGCCTGCACTGACCTATGCCATGCAAGACAGTGCAAAAACCAGAAGGATGATCTTGCTGATGAGGAACAATCCTATTCCTCTGATGAAGATTCCAACGAGGAGTTTGATTAGTGTCGTGGCCTTGAATGATGCAATCTGTGCAAAAATGTCATAAAATGTCATTGACCATGCCTAAAGGTCATGACCTTGACCTCTTACAGTAATGGCAATGTCATAATTGGGTTTACCACACCTTAAAACATAGGAATCCATGTCTCATTTGTTATTTGTGATACTGTTTTCAGATTTTCAGCTATGTCAGTGTTCTGCTTAATTTATACGCATTATTTTCTCAAACGCCATGTCTGAAATAAGACTGAAAATCACCCCCTCCAAATCAGATAATATGGGTAAATTATACATTTTCTGAATCCTTAGGGTCATGCCAGTATTTCAGTGTTTGGATTATGTTTCTATGATGCTCCCTGGTGCCACAGGATTAAAAGACATAAGATGACTTAGGCGGAAATGGCAGGAAAATGTGTGTGATTAAAAGTTTGAAGAGCTCCAGGGTTGGCTGTACTTATCCAAAATGTTCACAAAAGGATTTAAAAAGAAGGCCCAGAGTCTCCCCTTTAAAATGATACCAAACATAACAAACTAAAATATTCCAACATGTCCAATATAGATTTTCAGTTATGTCAGTGTTCTGCTTTTTTATATGCATTATTTTCTCAACCTTAGTTTACATTAAGTGTGATAACTCAAAACAGCTACTCTTGTCGGATGGCCATCATATATCATTGAAAAGCTGAGATTCCAGGCTTTCAGAAAAGGTATGGTAACCTTTGCCACTTTTTCGGAAACGACCAACCCCTCTGGCTCACGGACTATAAGGCAAAACAAAACAAGGAACATGACGTGGCATAACTAGAAAGTACTTATCTTGGCTGTGACTGTGGTGAAGGATGTAAAGTGAAAAGGAACTCACAATGAATGTGAGAAACCAGAGAGACTAAATACTGAGGGAACTGATGAATGACTGGATGCAGCTGAGAAAAATCGACAGGTGAAGTGAATGAATTAATGAGTGTGGGGGAAACAATGGCAAAACTAAATACAAGACCTGAACTAAGAAAACTAAGGCATGAAATAAACTAAAACATGATAAAACAAGAAAAGACTCAACCCCATGGACATGACACTCCAGCTGTTTCCTCTTAGTTCCACTCACTTTTTCAGCCTTTTGTTGCTCCTGTCGCAGCTTTTTTGAGACGTGTTTCTGCCATCAGATTCGAGATGAGCTCATATTTTTCATTAAATGGTAAAATGTCGACATTGTCGTGCTCCTTCTCACCTACAGACATGAGCAGGTAAGCTGGCGGCATGTTTACAGCTGAACTGAGAACAAGCTGGAATTGGTTGGGGGTTGGGTGGGGGTGCACGGCTTCAGCTAAACCTCGTCTTCAGCCAGTGAAGATTTCTCCCAGTCACCTTGAGCTCTAAAGCCTCTGTTATGGATGTGTGGCCTGTGCTCCAATTGCTGATGCTAAGCTGCGCCGGCCTGCAGTTTTAAAGTATTTCAAACCCTTTGAGGAAATGTTTTAAAATCAGTAGGAGTTATTTTTAAGGCTGAGTAGCTTGCACTCCCTGGAAATACTTAGATGGATAGAATATTTAGATAGATTTATCTATCTATCTAAATATCCATCTAAATACCTGATGAATTTCATTATGAAAATCCTTTTTGAATGAGGAGCTTGAGAGCCATAATTAGAAAAAAATTCCACGTTGGACTCAGCAAAAGACAGAAAAGAGGCAGAAGAGGCATTCACAACGAATCTGTCTGCAACAGAATCGTGATTTTATGTGCAAGGCATGAATCTTAATCTGATGGAGAATCTAAATTCAGGACCTATGGCACTAAACCTCATAAAACAAGACATCAAATATGTCCCCGCAGCCACAGAGAGCTCAGAGCTGAGGGTGTCTCTGGTCCACTTCTGGCATATATTATCTGATAACCCCCCCCTACTGTCCCTCTGTGTGCGTGTAATTGTATGAAGTAGTCAGTCAGCTGATGTCACCATTGTGAACCTGCCCTCAGCCATAAGATGTGACTTTGAAAGTGCATCTCGTGGTCTGAGTCAAATATTTGGTCATGTATTTAGCTGCTGTGAGTTGAAGCTGTTCATTAAATCTGACTTTGACCTGGATTTATTCATGTTCAAAATAAAACTAACAGACAGCCTCCGCCGTGTCCGACTTCTCTGTGCAAACAAACTGCACGGGAGACCAAACAAACATACTTTCATTTCCAACTATAAATAAAATGGGCAATCTGAGCCTTACTCTCTCACTCTGGTGGCACGGATATTGATTTTTTTATGTTTGTTTTTACTTTGTGGCACTCAGCTGCAGGGTAGCTGGTCACACGCCATGGAGAAGTACACAATGTTTACGTAAACTCCGACAGATAAAATGAGATCAGGAGCAGTTTCTGATGTCATGTTCTCTAGAATTAGAAATAATCTAATATTTAAAGTATATAATGCAGCAAGCAGGATGCAGCATTTATTTAAAAAAATAGTTTAAAGAGACTAACGTGCATTCGGGTAACGTGTTGATGCAGGTGGAAAGGATCTGTAATTACGTTGTCCATAAATGTGGCACTTGTGTTGTAAAGGATGTTCTCTGACACTAATTGTGATTGTTTTCTGATCCTAAGCATGTCATTATATTGTCTTAACCCCACCAGGAAGAGGTTAAAATGCTTGAGTAAAGTCATGTTATTGACTGAATGCGGCATCATCTGAATCGTATACACTCGTATACTAATAAACAAAACCCATGGAGAGATTCCTCACAAATATAAACAAGGGTTTTATTTAATCATGTCCAAACATTGTCTCTAATGTTCTCCAAAATCAAAATATATTGCTCATTTTATTCAGTTTAATCTTACTCGTATTAATAGTCTGAAAGTAACATTGAATTATTTTAGAATTTAACAGTTTTCAGGTTTGTTTTACCTGTGCTTTATGTTTGTTCATAGAAATCTGAGAAATCTGATATTTCTAAGATTTAAATATCACAGCATTTCCTCAGCTCTTCAATTCTTTCGTCCCTTGTATTGAGTATCGAATGGTGTTTTTTTTAGAAATTCAGAACACAGTTTTTACTGCTTTTGGGTCTCGGGTAAGATTGGGTCAGAAAAAGTGTTCTTAATGCATCTTTTTTACTGTTTCAACTGTTCTTCTGGGTTTTTTTGCCTATGTTTCTGGTCTTTGTGGTGACTGAGTTGGACATGGCCACCCCAGGCCACCCACAGGCTCTGCCCCTGACATAAATAGCTCTATTACTGAGATTTGACTTTATGCATCTCTCTTATTTCTTCAAGTGGATCAAACCTTTTACATCTAAAATAACAGTTTTATTCAAATAAGCTGCGTTTGGCTTATTTTCCCACATTTTTTTCCCACTATGCTCTCCATATGTCTACGTCGCCCTGTCTGTGGGATGCAGCTTTAATTTGAAGCCATATCTTCCGGTCTTATCATTGCAAACAACTGGACGCAGCTGTCTGCGCGCACCCAGCGAAGACGCGCGCCTCCTCTCTGGTCGCAGCCGCTGCCCAGGAGCATCAAGTCACGAATTAGAGTAGCTGGACCAAGTTCCGCGCACTTTCTTAACTTCATCTTATTTGTTTTTATTCTACTGATCTTCCCCTCTGTTATCCGTCACCATTCCAGGCCAGAGAGGCTCCACGGGCTTTCTGTCGTCCATTGGTGCCCGTGCGCGGAGAAAGTGGTCCGTGGTGGTCCTGGTGACCGTCATCGCGATGGTTCTGCTAATTCTGACCGTCGCTGTCCCGCTCCTGATGCTCCGCTCCTCTGAGACCTCCGCCCATTACTACGAGATGATGGGCACCTGTCGGATGGTGTGCGACCCGTACAACCCCAAACCGGGAGGCGCCACCGCCATGGAAGTGATCCAGAACGTGAACGGTGTCGCTCCGCAGCCGCCGATGGCGCAAGGGAGCCGCGGGGAGACGGGGCGACCTGGGAAGCCTGGTCCCAGGGGTCCACCGGGAGAACCCGGACCCCCGGGTCCGAGGGGGCCACCGGGAGAGCGCGGGGACAGCAAAATCGGTTTCCCCGCGCTAACGGGAACAGCGGGCGGTGACAACAGCGAGGCAGACGGCGTCAACTCCACAACCGGCGGGTTCAGGGTCGCCTTTTATGTAGGTCTGAAGAATCCACACGAGGGATACGAGGTGTTAAAGTTTGACGACGTGATCACAAACTTGGGGAACCACTACGATCCGAGCACCGGAAAGTTCACCTGCCATGTGTCCGGGATCTATTTCTTCACTTACCATGTGCTGATGCGCGGAGGAGACGGAACCAGCATGTGGGCAGACCTGTGCAAGAACGGACAGGTAGACTGTGATTATGAAGCATGTGGAAATCTTATTATACTGGTGGAAAGACCAGAAATCCCAGTGACTCCGCTTTGCATTCAGCACAATGACAAAGACTTGATCTGGTTATTTCCGATTTGATAAAAAAAAAATAGGCAAAGTTTAATATTAAAAGAAAGACGCATATGGATTTTACGCACCAAATGCGCACCAGACGGCATAAAGCTGATCTTTACACAACGGTTAACACGAGTTATATAACAGCACATCCAATCGAGCTGAATTCAGAACAACATGAGCCCGGTGAGCCTGTGTGCCTTCACTGTTGGACAGTGGCACTGGTGCAGAAATCCTCTCCGGATGAGTGTTTCTTCTCAGATGTTTACAGCAGCTGGTTGCGGGTCAGATTTCAGACTAACATTTAGTCATTATAGGCTCTGACAGAAGGTTGAGTTCAAATATATGTAAGTGACTGGGATTAATTTGATTTTATTCTTAACCCAGTTTACCCCTTATATCTCCTCTATTATTAGAATCTAATCATTTTACGCACCACTGCTGTTTCACTTTGCCTCCTAGGTATATGTGAACTTTCTTCACTGAGTGCATATGTCTACTATCTTCTTTTTGTTTGAGTTTTACGATTCTATCTCTATTTTCCCAACCAGGTTCGGGCCAGTGCCATAGCTCAGGATGCAGACCAGAACTACGACTACGCCAGCAACAGTGCCGTGCTGCACTTAGACTCTGGAGACGAAATCTACGTCAAACTGGATGGAGGCAAAGCTCATGGAGGCAATAACAACAAGTACAGCACCTTCTCTGGCTTCATCTTATACCCCGACTAAACCTGCTGCAGTAGGCCTTGGACTGTAATCATCCTTGAAATTTACCACAAGTAAAAATTCTAATGCATTACTATTTTGCACATCAATGTCACATAAACTGGCTTATCCTCATCTGTATTCTGTTTTCATTTAACAGATAAGGCTGTATTTATTTTAACTTATGTTCAGTTGGAGGTCGTGAGGGAAAGAGCGTGGAAGAACTGAGGTTTCAGGTAGTTTAGAGCGTAATTTAGAGGAGAAAATGTTTCTAAAGTTGTCCACCTTCCTAAAGTCCTTTGAGGAAACTTAAAAAGACAGGCCTTAATACTTTAATCTTGCAAAAAAGGTTAAAGGAAATGCAACATATATTGTTTGGCCTTTTCAAAGCATAATTAAAAACTGAAATGTTCAGATGAAACCCATCATTTTCATTGGGATCAATCTGAAAAATAAAGAAATATGAGAACAATTTGATCAGACTTGACCATCTTCACATCACTGACTTCTACAGAAACTGAGACAAAACTTCCAAACAAGAGACACAAAGGCTGTCAACCTTCAGTAAATGGTTTGAATAAAAATTAAAGTTTATAAGTGCTTCAGACAGAATACGCATTTGACTACTAGAAGTAGTTTGCCCCGTGATCCAGCAGAGGGGGGTCTAGTCTCAACTTGACACAAGCCTGGATTACCTACAATAAATAAAATAATAACATGTCATGAAATAATGTTTGAAATGTTGCAATGAAAATGGAGGAAAGTAGTTAGCAAAGTTACCGTAAGAGGCTATAAATGGTACAGTAAAAAACAAAGATAATGCAGTTTGTACCACGCAGTTGACTTACTCTACAATAACAAATTTGCGGAAAAGTGCAGCCACCCAAAGACATCTTTTTGAATAAATCTTTTGTAAATGTACTTGCCATTAGTGACAAAGCTAGCTAGCTAGCTAGTTGTCACATGACACAAAATGATATATAAAACAAAATGTCAGGGGCTAGCAACAACAGAAATAGAAAGCTAAGTTGAATAAGTAGTCCTAGCATGTTGCTAATAGCGGGCATGATAGCCCTTAGCTTACCAACTATCTGGTAAGCTAATAGACAAAGCTAGCTGGTAAGCTAATTGCCGAACAAAGCTAAACGCCTAGCTTTGTTCTAGAGATGTTTTAAAGATTTCTTTGTAACTGTTACAAAATTATGGAATCACACATTTCAAAAAGACAATTATAATGAGTTTTTTAGCCACATTATTTTAGTTTTATCTCGTAGCACAGTTTTATTCCCATTTTTTCCCCACCAGAAAGCAAGCATGTTGTCATATACAAAAAAAAAATTAACAAAGTGATAAAGATCAGGCATACAGTTTTTCATGTCCGTTCTAAATAAGTAAGCATATACATGGGAAATTATACTATTGTCACTACTACTGTTTATCAAAAATAAATCAAGATTTTTCTTTGTTGCCAAAAAAATATCCCCCCGAAGTTCAATATTAGGATTCAAGAGTCATCTACTTGTGTGTGTGTGTGTTACCGTACTTTCACAACAGATTTTAGACGATACAGATAGAACTTTTAACATGTATTTTTTGTGGATTATGTCTTCTTTTTACCCTTAAGCCTGTGTGGACTGAACGTGGTAATGGCTGTTACGAATGGGAGGAATTACTGTTCAAAGCTACACATCTTTGAAGGTTGTTGGAAGCTTGTGAGAATTGTTTGAGGACAGATTTGAGAACAAATATGAACCCAGCTTTAAAATTGCAGTACGCTGAAATTTCTAAATGGTCAGTGCAAACTGAAAACCTGCAAAAAGAACTTTAAACGGTAACTTAGGCTGCTATAGCAAGCAAAACTGTGGGTCTTGGAGTAATGTGTTTAACGTTATAACCAAATACACTGAATCTTTTTTCATATTCTGTTCTGGTTTTGTTCTCATATATGCCAATAAATACAGTTTGAAAAAAAAGTTGCTCTTAGCTTATTTATCTGTTCTCAGACATTTCTTTTTTCTTTTTTAATCAAATACAAGGAGTTCACGTCTGCCTGAAATCTGCCTGCACATATTTTCTCTCACAGATGCCTGAAAACCATTGCCTGTCTGAATGCGTTGCACCACGTTGTCGTTCACAAACCGGCTTCTCTGCAGCGGGTCCCTCGGGTTCCAGGTGCCGCCCCGAATGTCCTTTAGCTCCATTAGGACTTTTGGATATTTTCAGTGGGCTGGCCGTGGAACAAGTCGAACTGTATTAATAGTTTATATTTGTATTCTGCACAGTTTAGTTATTTCCACAAGCTGTTTTTTATTTTTATTTCACCTATTTGTTGGACGTCACCTTTTGACACTTTTGACTCCATCGTGAATAGATGATGTTCAGCTGTGATGCAAAACTATTGGATCGAGCTACTGTAAGTTAAGGAATATTAGCCTGGAAAACCAGCGCCAACTGCTGGACGGCAAAATGTTTTGCCTGCGGTTGGGTCTGGCTTCGAACCACTTTTCATTTTGAAAATACTGCCCTGAATCTGGCAGATGGCAACTAAACCAATCACAACGCAGAGATGTGTTTTGAATCAACGCGGGCGGGGCAGAGGGTCAGAGCGTTGGCCTATAGGCACAGACACGGTTTGAAAGACAACGGGTTGTGCTCATCAACAATGTTCCGTTGTATCCATTCATCGGAGCCAGACTAAATTAGACATCCAATCCATTTAGGCTGGTTTATCAGGCTAAAGGAATATGTAACTTTCTTCATACATATATATATATATTTGTATGAAATTGTCAGTCAAATTCTACAGCACAGCAACTTGGCTCAGGGGCTTCGAGACATGAGGGAAAAAATACGGTTACGCAAGAATAAGCAGCTTGAGTCTTCTTCGTGTCATCATAAACATTCTGAAATAAAAAAACTGAGTGTTTCACTCCTGAAGAGCTTGTATTGATATTTGCAAATGCTCCACCAGGCTCAAATATTGCTGTAAGCCCTCATTAAGATGATGGCTGTTTTGTGTGTGTTTTGTATTTTCTTTCTAATACCCCTCCTTCCTCTGGGAGGCATACAAACCAGCTGTTTACACACCACTCTTGTCACTTTAAATGGAAATCATGGGAAACAAATATTAGTATGTCTGCTTAGATAAACCTCTATTAAGGCGTTGGCTTATTTTCCTGCACCCTACAAACAAACTCTTTCCTCCTCTGAGGGGATTGTGCCATTACTGAGCTTCTCAAGGAAAGGAACCCTTTGTTCACATTTGTCATTGCCAGGTTTATGATTAGCAACTGATCATATTGTACAGGTTGTGAGCATATTTGGAAAGACAGACAAGTGTAGTGTGGTTTGAATTAGTTTTTTGACAGCACTCAATTGAATTTATGTAAATACATCAAAACAAAACTTGTGAGACGGAAAAGAAGATCATAAGCCTTCATTTTAAACTTTTCTGTATTATCATTCACTGTTAATTCTTTTCAAACCGCCCCCAACACCGTCGACAATTAGTCTTGAAATTCTCTTTTAAGTTGGAGTTATTGTGATAACAGGCATGTTCTCCAAAAACAAAAGTTGGGTAAGAACATGCTGACTGTGCTTACGTATTTTACATGCTCTTTATAAAATCTTCCAATGCTAACCCTACCCTTAATTTAAACCGCAACCTCAAAAATGGCACACTTTGACCCCTCTACCCTCTTTCTAATCCTAACTTCTCTCACTGTGTCTGAACAACCACAAAGACGCTCCTGGGAGCCCCTGAGACATCTATGCACCAAATACAGCACATATAAAACACTAACAATGTACCCGGACTCCTGGATCATCCACATGTTGTACACTTCACTTAAAGGAGGGAGCCATAAACTAAGGATTTGATCCAGAGTGAGTGGGCACACCTTACATCTCCATACAAAACTCTGGGGAAGGTACTGAGCAGCAGGAGATTAGACGAATCCTCCCTCCTATGGTGGCCACAAAAAAACAAAAACAGTGCCCTCAGGAACCAGGATTGGTTTGTCTCTTCTAGGCTACCATGGGTTCATATCAGTGCAAAATGGCAGACAGCAAGAAAAACCTGTGCTGCCTACTGACATAAAGGCTCCCTCGATGTTACAGCAATGAAAGCATAAGTCACAGATTTCCCAAATAAATCCCACATTTAAATCCATGAAAGACAGGATAATTGCTTTGAAGGCCACAGTGTGTGAGACACAAAGAGGAAAAGATATATTCATAATTCATAACTCGAGCAACCGAGCTTGGCTTGGTGCCTTGGAATGCCATGTTGTCAGCAGGGCATGACATTGGCAAGGAACTCCTTAGGCTATTTTTGTTTTAATTTGCTATTTTCCTACTTAGTTTTAAACTGAAGCATGTATTACTTAGTCTTAGATTCAGCTCAACAGACCCTCAGATCATTTCTGCCCCTGGTGTCCTCTCATTTATCATCCATACCATCAATACCAGTCAAATCTCACAACTGTATCGTAGGGGGATTGACCCATACACAGAGGGCTGCAAGTTACTGTAAGATAAGTTGGACTGAAGGCTGCAACCGATATGTAACAAAAAGCTTTAGGAAATTAGAGAATATTGTGTGCACATACCTGCAGAGACGGGTGCCATTACAACTCTATGGTTGGACAGCATTATACTGTGCCTGGAATTCCCCAAGGAAGATGTCAACGAGGTATCTCAATCGAATGCCTGAACAACCTCAAAACAACTGGATGGTTTTATCGTAGCTGCTGATTTACATCAAGCAGACCTCACTACTGTATTACCTTTCTGTCCATCAGCCTTTTTCAACATCCCAGCCAGAAGGCGAAGAAAGGGATTTAATACTCCACATTCCTGGCTAATACTTTGGAAAGGCTTCCAATACCTTTACTTTGGTCAGTTAGACCAAGTTTCCCCCTTCTCTAACCAACTTAGCCTAATGTTGTGCTTGCTTTAAATGGTTTTGTACATTATAATTTATACTGAAACTGGTATGAATCTCATTACATTTGCACCTGGCAGTGGGCGGGATATATTAGGCAGGAAGTGTGGGGAAAAAATGGTGAAGCTTAAGGAATTGACCGACTTTGACAAAGGCCAACTTGTGATGGTTGGATGGATGAGTCAGAGAACCATTATGGGATGTTCCCAGTATGCAATGGTCTGCACCTACCAAAAGTGGTCAAAAGATGAACTGACGACAGGGTCTTGGGTGGCCAAAGCCAACTAAAGCACTTGGGCTTGTATTGTTTAAGCCAACAGAAGAGCTTGCAGGACAATTGTGGGGGAAATGTAATGTTTTGAGCAAAGTTATGCCAGAAAACCTTGGATTCTGCCACTCATGATGATGTTACATTAATACATGCCTCATGGAAACAGTTTGCCCTGTTGTCTCGTTCGTCTCCATTGCGTTGTACTGCCCTTACACGCCAGGGCCCAGTACATCCGTCTTCGGCGTTGGTTTTCTAGTCCGAGTTTTCCCTCTCGTAAACAACTTGCCAGCCAAGGCTGAAGAGCTTCCCCTACCCTGGTTTGTTTCTCCGAGGTTTTCCTTCCCCGGGGCTCCTAACGTGCATGTTTTTGGATGTTGGGAGGAAGCCGGAGCTACACCATACACAGAGAGAACATGAACACTCCACACAGAAAGGCCCCAGCTGGGAATTGAACCTGGAACCCTCTTGCTGTGAGGCGACGGTGCTAACCACCACATCACATGCCTAATGCACCATTCCTCACGACAAAAAAAGTTCAAGAATGGTCAGAGGAACAAGACAATGAGTTCAAGGTAATGACTTTGTCTCCAAATTCTCCAGATCTCAATCCAATTGAGCAAAGAAGGAAAGTGAGGGACAAACCAGTCTGATCCATGGGGGCTCCTCTGGTACAGAACCTCAGAGGTTGAATAGAGTCCATGACTCAATTGGTCAGGGTAGCTTTATTTGATGAAGACATTTGATGTCATAATGTTAAACTTGATCTGTGTTCATCTGAGTCAGTTTCCTTGTTGATGTTACCTGTCGGCTTCCTCAATCTTTTCCACCAAAGATGACCAAATGATTGTCTGATGAAGGCCTAAAGATGACCTATGTCTGATATTTTTCTCAGGATCATCGAAGTGTTGTCGTGTTATAACACTGGAGGCAGGTTTTATTCACTGGCTGCTTCAGACAACTTCTGCTCAGACAGATAAAAAAGGCGTGACCTGAAGCGATGATGTCACCAGTGAAAGTCTTCTAAACTGTTTAAAGATGGGCTTGCAGAGCCCCCACTGCAGACCCATCAAGGATGAAAAGTGGAGTTGCTGACACCAACTGAGACATCAACAGCAGTACGTGTCACAGACTGCCTGACGGATGCTTACAAGCTCACGTATCTCCGAACAGGATAGATGATCGGGTCGCTCCGTCCCCCCCCGGCCGGGGTGACAGTGAGCGATTGCTGACTGACAGGGAGACTAGTGAAATTCTCTGATGGATGAGATAAGTGGGCCAAACCTTCACGTACACACAGGCCTTGTTCATGGGAATTCAGCCTGACAGGCAGCTGAGCAACAGGCATCATATTGGAGTAATGATAGCATGTGTCATCAGGCACTCCAGCTGCTGTTATAGTTGCCATCTCCACAAATGATCATTTTAATTAATTACAGTGATTACTGAGTCTAATCTTTCGATATAAAAAAACACACCAACCTGACACCCAGACGTGTGTTTCTGGCAGTAAAGAGCAGTCGGCTTCGCCTGATTCCAGCGAGCTTCTGACTGCCTAACCGGCATGAAATATTGCGTCTGACAAGCTCTCCGCACAGGCAGCCAATCATCGGGGCATTTTTAAAACCTCTCCTCATTCTTTCACTCCAACGATTTCATCCCTGCGATGATTGATCCATGTTCATGCCTGAGATGCAAATGCCAACATGGCATGAGTAAAATATAAAGGAGACCCACAGAGAGCGCGCATGCTGAGAATTTTCACTTTGAATGACACTTGGACACCTTCTGCCTATATTCTTTTGTTAATGTGTAAGTCGGTTGCTCGCAGAGCGCCAAAGAGAGGAGGTTAAATCAAGGAGTTGTCACATTACAGATGAAAATGTGCAGTGAAGACGTGGCAGAAGTCGATTAAAATATAAAGACTGAAGGAAATTTTGTTAATGGGGGTAAAAAAAAAACTGTATAAAATCTCTATCTATTGACATACTGATTACTTTGTACGCAAAAGACGTCCAAAAAAAATTATCTCGACTCATCTATTACTCAATTTTATCTAGATTAGTCTAGATAGTATATTTAAAGATGACAGTGTCAGGATACATTGGGCTCAAATTGTAAGAGTTGTTCTGGAAGCATCAGAGATCATTTTCACCCAGGAACTGACCCAGGAAAAATAAATACAACTCACGACTCATAATCTTTTAAAATTAAGATTGTGACACGCTTATGGAGAACAACGCCACGATAAACGGGTGCCGCCGTTAAAGCTAAAGGTGTCAACGCCGAAAAGTTGGGACAGGAGCAACAAAAGGCTGGAAAAGGAAGTAGAACTAAGAGGAAACAGCTGGAGGAACATGTGGCAACTAATTAAGTTAATTAGCAACAGGTCAGTGACATGATTGGGTATAAAAAGAGCACCTTAGAGAGGCAGAGTCTCTGATTCTGTCCTGGAAACCACTGCATGGACTCAGGAACACTTCCAGGAATCATGGTCTGTGAACACAGCTCACCGTAACATCCACAGATGCACGTTAGAGCTCCATCAGGCAGAGAAGAAGCCACATGTGAACATGATCCAGAAACCCAGAAACGACAAAGAGGAAAACTGTTCTGTGGTCAGATGGATCAGAATCTGACGCTGCGTCCTCCAGACTAAAGAGGAGAGGGACCATCCAGCTTGTTATCAGCTCTCAGTTCAAAGCCTGCATCTCTGATGGTGTTGGGGGGGGGGGCTGCACATCTGGAAAGGCTCCATCAATGCTGAAAGATATAAACAGGTTTTAGAGCAACATCTGCTCCCTTCCTTCTTCAGGGAAGGCCTTGCATATTTCAGCAGGACAAAGTTAAACCACATCCTGCATCTATTCCAGCAGCACGGCTTCATGGTGGAAGAGTCCAGCTGCTGGACTGACCTGCCTGCAGTCCAGATGTTTCACCACCTGAAAACACTTAAAATACAACAAAGAAGATCCAGAATCCTCCATCAGACAAGAATGGGACAACAAAGGTCCATCAGCTGGTCTCCTCAGTTCCAGATGTTCCCAGATGTTGTTAAAAGACGAGGGGATGCTGCACAGTGGGAAACATGGAGCTGACGTGTTGCTGCCATCAAACTCAAGATGAGCTGATATTTTTCACGATGTAGTGAAAGTAATGTTCAACATTTGACACGTTTTCTTTGTTCTGCAGTGGAATAAAATATGAGTCGCTGTGATCTGCAAATCTTTGCTTTCTGTATTTATTAACATTTTACACAGCATAACTTTAACTTTGCAAGTAAGGCGAAGACCGACCCTGAGATGCTGTGCTTCAGTGGAATTATTGCTCAGTATTACGACTCATATGCTGTACAATGATTTGGCCAAACGCTGACTCACTCTGTCTGTCACTCGGCACTTCGGGAATCTACTCTGAGCTTTAATCGTCCAAATAAGGAGGACCGGGGGGAAACGGAGGGGAAACGGAGCCAAGGAGCAGAGAAGACAAAGAAGATGAAGGTTGTTTTTTGTTTTTTTTTCTAAAATCGAGGTTAATAAGACAGAAAATAAAGGCGACAAAGGCAAACGGCTGCAGGGCCGTGCTTATTTTACAAATGTGTGCTGTTATGAACCCAACACGCATGTAGCTTCCTCTGTCAGATCCTGCTCATAGCAGCATGTTTATCCACTCTGGAGGCTGCTTTATTCCACAGTGTGTCAGTGACCTTATGCATCTTTTAACCTCTGTTACATTCAAGCAGCCGCATGAGAAAGAGCTTTTCAGAGATCGTATCATTAAAATGAACAGAATAATAAAGGTGCATGTTTGTTAAAACCCTGAAGTCCATCAGCTGGAAATAAACAGCAACAATTAAAGCAACTGATGAGTTGTTTCTGGAAGAAAATGACCTGTTTTCTGCTGCTTAAGTGTGGATATATATATATATATATTTTTAAATATGGTTATTAGATGTCAGACATTTGATCTATTCTATTAGTTAAGAAAATAACGGTGATAAAAGTTACTCCTTTATGGACTTTGTCATGTAGCACCCCCTTAAGCATAAGGAAAATAAGCTGAAGTGACATTAAAGCCATGAAGAAACGCTACATCTCTGCTGTTACCACTACAGCACGATGTCATATATCCGATTTAAAGTTGTTGCTTTGGCTGAGACAGAATCTTGCCCAAAGTGTTACGTATCAGGACATATTAAAACAAAAAGTTATTTTGGAATGTTATACAGAAATGTTCTTCTTGCTTTGTTGCTAAAGTAAGGGAAAAGAAAGCCTGACCCAGATGTGAATCTGATCCTGATTGCAGGCCTTAAAAGCGCTTATAAAAGCCTAGTTCATCCATTTTCTGTACCAGCTTCCTCTAATTTATCAAATCTTTCTCAAACGCAGCTAAAATGCATTTGCCGTGACCGTTGTTTCTATATCTCTGTGAGGACATTTGATTTTCAAATGGCATAACTGTCGGAAACACATCTCTGTGTTGTTCTCAGAGCTGAAACATAATGAGAGGCTAAAGGAGATCAATTTCTCTCCATCCTGTCAGCCATCATCTTCTGCCTCTCCCTGCTGAATTTCTCTCCCACATTTATGTCGTCATCATCTATGTCCGGCCTCCTTCCTCAGCCTGTCATCACTGGCAGCCTCCTGTTCAGTCCAAAGCTCTTCACATGACTAATTCCTCTGTGAAATAACGCTCATTTTCCTTCTTTAGGTTTCTGGTCCTTTACTTTGTCTTCAGCTCCATATTTGACCTCATCCAGCAGCTTAATTGATGACCAAATACTAGCAAAGCTAACCTGCCATCATGAGTAAATGTTGGCAGGTTAGCACTTGATGAGCATCCACACCCGTTAAAAACATATCAGCATGTTAGCGTTAGCGGCGTCAGCAGCGGCCTGTGAATGACACTAAAAAATACTACAAATCAAAGATTTCATGAATTCATCTCTGTGTATCTTGGGAGGACTTTGGCATCCCACGTCAAGCAGTCTGTCATTTCTCCATATTGTGGATAAAAGGTCAAAGAAGCCATAAAAGCAGGTGTTTTTTATTGTAAGAAAGCCAATAAGGACTGTATGGTTTATCTCTCCTCTGGCTGATGACAGTGACAGGCTAAGGGACGCCAGATGAGAGGAGATCCTTAGAGAGTCGACTGAAAGGTTAGATTGGCCTCAAGCAGCATGGCTGATGAAGACACACACACACACACACACACACACACACACACACACACACACTTCAGCCATTGCTCGATTCGTCAATACACCGCCTGCCTCAGGCCGCAGCTTTAAAGGAGGCGGGAAGAAACATTAAAATAACATTTTCAGGAGATGTTGGGGTCTATGGTTTCTATTCAGAGCTACTGGCACCTTTGAATTGTAGGCATAGAATATAAAATATCTTCAAAAATGAATGGAAAAATGGAAGAAAAAACACATCTCAATGCCAAAAGTGTTTAAAAAGAGCATTAAACATCTGCAGCTCATCCAGAACGCTGCTGCTAGAGTTTTAACCCGGACTAAGAGATCTGAACACATCACAGCAGTTTTAAAATCTTTACTCTGGCTTCCAGTCAGTCACAGAATAGATTTTAAAAGCCTGCTGATGGTTTACATCTGTGATATGTTCAGAGAATATAAACCCAGCAGAGCTCTTAGATCCAAGGACTCAGGTCAGCTGGTCCAGTCCAGAGTCCAGACTAAACATGGAGAAGCAGCATTTAGCTGTTATGCTGCAAACAAGTGGAACAAACTGCCAGTGGAGATTAAACTTTCACCAAATGGAGACATTTTTAAATCCAGGTTAAAAACATTTCTGTTCTCATGTGTCTATGCATGAAATCTGCATGCTATCTTTTAACTTATCTTGACTGTTGCATGTTTTTAAATTAATTTAAATTATTTTATTTGTTTCTCTTTATATTCTTTTATGTATTTTAATGCTTCTTCCACTCCCTGCTGCAATGCTTTTATTTTATGTGAAGCACTTTGAATTGTTTTGTACATGAAATGTGCTACAAATAAACTTGATTTGATTTGATTTATGAACGGATACGAGACATCTTTGGAGCTTTGGGATAACCTGGACCAATACTGAGCATCTGCTCTACAGACGAGGAGGACACCACCATGAGCAGGAAAGTAGGTAAGATACTGTTAAAGGATTAAAGGACGGATGGAATCAGGAGATTATCAAAGTATTTAGAGCAAAATGTGTTAGCAAAACAACCTGAATCCTTTCTATCGGTCTTACTGGTGCACATGTGGACCAGTAGACACCAATTTTTCCATTTAATGGCGGGAACATCCCTCAAAAAAAGCTGTGACAGGTCCATGGTTTCCACTGTGAAGCGTCCCCTCTTCTTTTCACAACATCTGCAAACATCTGGGAACCAAGGAGACCAGCTGCTGCACCTTTGGGAGAGGAAGCGCTGCCCAGTTTAAATCATTGATGAGTCCAGACCTTTGAAGAAAGATGAAATCTACCACAGAGAAAAAGAACTTGTGCAAACCTTAAAGTCTCAGGGAGGTGCTGGAGGATCACTTTCATTAGCAGCTTTTATGGATATCTTTACAAAATGCATCCAATATTTAGTGAGACATTTAAATCCTAATCGACACTTTTTAATTTGTCATCAGCAAATGACTGCACAACACAGATGATGCATCAAGACACACATCTGCTTCCACCGAACATCTTCATATAACGGCAGCTCCGGCTCCAATGAATCGACAAAGACTCGGTGTTTCTCGATGCTACGATGTGGACCAACTCAGTCCAGCTCTGAGGTCTTTACACTGGCTGCCTGTCCATCAGAGGACAGACTTTAAAGCTCTGATGCTGCTCTATAAAGCTCTGATGCTGCTCTATAAAGTTCTGATGCTGGTCTATAAAGCTCTGATGCTGCTCTATAAAGCTCTGATGCTGCTCTATAAAGTTCTGATGCTGGTCTATAAAGCTCTGATGCTGCTCTTTAAAGCTCTGATGCTGGTCTATAAAGCTCTGATGCTGCTCTATAAAGCTCTGATGCTGGTCTATAAAGCTCTGATGCTGGTCTATAAAGCTCTGATGCTGGTCTATAAAGCTCTGATGCTGGTCTATAAAGCTCTGATGCTGCTCTATAAAGCTCTGATGCTGCTCTATAAAGCTCTGATGCTGGTCTTTAAAGCTCTGATGCTGCTCTATAAAGTTCTGATGCTGGTCTTTAAAGCTCTGATGCTGGTCTATAAAGCTCTGATGCTGCTCTATAAAGCTCTGATGCTGCTCTATAAAGCTCTGATGCTGCTCTATAAAGTTCTGATGCTGGTCTATAAAGCTCTGATGCTGCTCTTTAAAGCTCTGATGCTGGTCTATAAAGCTCTGATGCTGCTCTATAAAGCTCTGATGCTGCTCTATAAAGCTCTGATGCTGGTCTATAAAGCTCTGATGCTGCTCTATAAAGCTCTGATGCTGCTCTATAAAGCTCTGATGCTGGTCTATAAAGCTCTGATGCTGGTCTATAAAGCTCTGATGCTGCTCTATAAAGCTCTGATGCTGCTCTATAAAGCTCTGATGCTGCTCTTTAAAGCTCTGATGCTGGTCTTTAAAGCTCTGATGCTGCTCTATAAAGTTCTGATGCTGGTCTTTAAAGCTCTGATGCTGGTCTATAAAGCTCTGATGCTGCTCTATAAAGCTCTGATGCTGCTCTTTAAAGCTCTGATGCTGGTCTTTAAAGCTCTGATGCTGCTCTATAAAGTTCTGATGCTGGTCTTTAAAGCTCTGATGCTGCTCTTTAAAGCTCTGATGCTGCTCTATAAAGTTCTGATGCTGGTCTTTAAAGCTCTGATGCTGCTCTATAAAGCTCTGATGCTGCTCTATAAAGCTCTGATGCTGCTCTATAAAGCTCTGATGCTGGTCTTTGAAGCTCTGATGCTGCTCTATAAAGCTCTGATGCTGCTCTATAAAGTTCTGATGCTGCTCTATAAAGTTCTGGTGCTGGTCTTTAAAGCTCTGATGCTGCTCTATAAAGCTCTGATGCTGCTCTATAAAGCTCTGATGCTGCTCTGATGCTGCTCTATAAAGCTCTGAATGGTCCAGGACCAGAATACATCGGTGACTTCCTGACCCAGTATGAACCTTCCAGACCCCTCAGG
This sequence comes from Odontesthes bonariensis, assembly GCF_027942865.1. Taxonomy (NCBI): domain Eukaryota; kingdom Metazoa; phylum Chordata; class Actinopteri; order Atheriniformes; family Atherinopsidae; genus Odontesthes; species Odontesthes bonariensis. The sequence goes on along the minus strand of NC_134516.1, from coordinate 19,010,239 downwards.
TCATCTGGATCCGGTCTTCTATCAGTTCCCAGAGTCAGAACCAGACATGGAGGAGCTGCATTCAGCTTCTATGCTCCACATGTCTGGAACAAACTCCCAGAAAGCCTCAGATCAGCTGAAACACTCAGTGGATTGAAGACACACCTATTTTCAGCTGCGTTTGAATAAAGCTCCAAATCTGAAGCTTGAGTTTCTAAACTTAATCACATTTTATCTATTTTTCTTAGTTCTTTCTTTTTTGTTTACATTTTACATTTGCTTTTTATTTCTACCGTTTTAATGTCTCTTTGTTTGAATGGCCTTGCCTACGAGAAATTTAGGGTCACCACAGTCACAAACGTCTGAACAATGCGGCCAACAGTTGCTGAGACATTTCAGTCTGGCCTGACTTTGCCTCTGAGATCTCTACATCACATCTGCATTGTGCAGCAGCAAACGGCTCAGTCCGCCTGCATCGATTTAATTTGCCAATTACCGGATGGAGCCCATTAATCATCACCTTAAGCTTCCCCAAACTTCTCAGCAAGACGCAATAAGACTAAGGAGCAATCTGTCCTCACCTCTCATTAGGACTCTAAAGAGATCCCCCAAAGCTTAATTATTCATCTGCATTCATATCCCTTCAATTATTACTGATAAGGTGTGTGTGTGTGTGTGTGTGTGAGGGCCAAAGATCAGCCCTGCGTTACCTCGGCCTCTCTCCTGATTAATGGATGAGGAAGAGGAGCCGTTCATGTATTATTACTGGAGAGAGCCTGGACCTTGGAGAGAGATACAGACAGAAAGGGACAAAAGGAAGAGACGGAAGAAAGCCGGAGAATATTAATCACTGTTCAGTATGCAAACATGTCCCCTGTACATTGCTGGCATTTCAATATATGATGGTACTTAACGGAAAACTCTTAATACTTATTTGTTCAATCTCTGAAACGTTTGACTCGTCACAACATTAATCTACTTAAATCTCAAACTGGCGGCGCAGGTGACAGCCGGCATCAATTTTATAATCCAACTGGATTTAAACTCAGTAACCGGATAGTTGGTATTCTTTGATCAATCATTGTTCGCTTTTAGTCATTTATTGCTGCTTTTACAGCCTCGTTTCTTAGGTTCGGGTCTCTCTGACAGTTTGACTTGTAACTCTGACATTTCAAACCAACAGAAGTTATTCATCTTGACGTTTTATTTGAAATTTTGTGGTTTTATTGGTTTTAGTTTTTTTTTTATGAAGGTGGAGAAATGTCAATGAGTAACCGCAAAGAAAACCTGGTCATAGTGTTCGTGTGTCATCAGTCTTTACTGATTAATACTGTTTTTTAGGTTGGAACCTCCTTCTGTGGTGAAACAGCTGCTGTCTGACATCTGGTGGACGAGCAGAGAAGTGCAGCCATCTTAACACATACATATACATTTAATCTATCCGTTTAGTTCCATTTCCTCAGTATTTAATCACAACTTACTAAAGTGAGATTCATGCAGATGTGATCTTCTGTAATCCATTTTAAAGGAGACTCATGATATCCTTTCTTATTGAGATGTATGAGGCAGGCTTTGGTCAAAACACCTGTTGGTGTGAGCACAGCTGGCTTATTTGACCTCTGATACCCTCTGAGGCTGAGATGCATGCTCCTCACCCTGCTGACACCGGCTTCATCGGGCTTGGGGGTGGATGCCAGAGGTCGAGGCGTAGCAGAGGAGGTGGAGTAAATTGGAGGAGTGACATCATTTTGAAAATCAGAACGGCTCGTTAAACGAGGAGCTTTCAAACAGAGGGGAGAGTTTTTTGATGCTCCCAATAACAGAAAAAGGTGTTTTTCCCTATAATATTAACCCTTTAACAGTATAATACCGTATTCTGTAAAATGGTGCATATCAACATTATATGATTCTATTAAAAAGGCAGGTAAAACTCTCCTGGTTGGGACCGTTTTTGCTCTTTGATTCCCAAACTTTCCTGAGAACAAATCACGAGTTTTATCATAAAATTCTGCGACAACAGGGATTTTCATCTGTCGAGCAGCCCACTACATTCACGATGTCAATGAGTGAGCATGAGCGGGGTCTGTTAGTCAGATAATACTGTGCTGTGATAACAAAATACAATTAAGTGTTCATTCAAATTGAATCAGAATGAACTAAACTGATTCAAATTTCAGTTTGATTTAAATAAGTTGGATTTGAACTTGTTTATAAATGCCACAATATAAACTAAACCTATAATAAGATTGAACATTTAACTGCAACTTACAATTATAATAAAACCAAAAACTGTTTTGAATGCACGACAAATCCACAATCCTGCAATGTACTGCAAGCGGATCATTTGTAAAGTGGCCATTTAAATACACCAGCTCAGCAAGAGGTGCAGCTTCACCTTTATCAGAGCTGGAGCCTCCGCCTCAGGTGTTTTCAGTAATTCTCCAAAAATTGTGACAAAAGCTACCTGGACGTATATCTATCCACTTTCATCTGTTTATCCCAACAGGTCCAGGAGGGAAACCCAGACATCCCTCACCCCAGCTGTGGGATCCCGAGGCGTTCCCAGGTCAGATGGGTCTGCCTCCTCCTGGGTGGATGGGCCCAAAAACCTCCAAAGCGAGGAGACCAGATGTGGAGGGGTTCGAGTATTCCCATAATCCTGAGTATTTCTGACGATAATGTTAAAAACTGTACAACTCTCACTGTAAATATGACTTATTTTAAAAATAAAATCTCAATTTGTAACATAAACTTAACTATAGCTGTCAAATAAATTAAATATCTATATTTCCTTCTGAGAAGTAGTGAAGTAGGACTCAAAACTGCATCATTACTTGATTAATGTACTGAATAGAATTAGATTCCAGTGAAAAAAAGCAGTTTTTAACCTTTCTGAAATTAGACGGTGAAAACAACCCTTACATATCAGCGCCACTAGATGGCGCCAAAGTAACATGACTGATTTAAAAGAACCTGAATCTCATCAGTTTTACCCAGTTTGTGTATATTTTGAAAGGGATGGTGGCTGAGAAGTAAAACTTCTAAACCTAAAATGATTTCATTTGTTTTTAGGGGCACAAAGGTGGTCTTCAATGTGCAGGTTAAGGCGAGTGTGTTTGTTTTGTGGGGTGGAAAACACTAAAAGAGTCAAAACTGGCATAAAACACTCAATTGCAACAAGTCAGGAGTGTAGCCCACATGTAGAATAACATTCAAAATGTGATAAAAACTAAAACTAAGTCAAACTCAAGTGAGTATTCTGGCTTTATCTTTATGTCTGGTATCATTTTCGACTCTTCACAGCCAAATCAAGCCGACAATTAAGTCAGATTAATTTAAAAATCCTGCTGTTAAAGCTTAAAATGGTATAGGTTTCAAATTTCTGGGTGTATTACGAACCTTCCAGTCATCTTACGTGTTTACTTTCTGTCCCTGGAAATGGATCTAATCATGGAGAAGCAGCTTGAGCAATCTCATAAAACCCCCGATAGGTCAACTTAAAATCTTTCTTCTTTTGATCCTTTTCTATGTTCTCTTGTGGATGCAACTTGTTATAATCTTGCGTCACGCATGTTTAAAATGACTCTAAAAGCTTCGTCACGCCACGAACAAAGATAACATTTTAAAAGGTTAAACATTCAACGTTTGAGGCTCATCACTTTTTGATTGATTAGCAGCAAAGAATGCCATCTGCTCAACAATTGTGACCCTTTCTTTCTTCCTCTTTTTGTAAAATGCACATCTGTTTGGCAGAACACATCCGCAGCATCTTAAAGCGTCAAGTGGAGCTCGTTGCATTTCCCAGCTTCGTCCACTGGGTGGCAGCACACGAAAGTAGCTGCACACCCGAGAGGAGCTCAGGCCAAACTTTCACAACTTTCAGCTGGGTATGACACAGTTACATGTCCTCTGGGACTCTTTCTAATCTCCCAGATCATTTGAGGACTGACCACAAGCACCTTGAAGTGGAAAATAAGGTGAGAAAAATGACTAAATATCATACCCTGCCAGCACAGAGGAGTTCTGCTCCACAAAGTGTCCGTAAACCAGTCAAACATTATGTTAACTGGCGTGTTATACAATACATATCTGCAGTGTTTTTGGCGTGTGGGGGGAAAATAATTAATAATTTGTCCAATTACATTTTTGAGGGCAATTATAGAAATTAAAACAAATGTTTACAGTGAATATTATGGGATTTCAAAGCACGAGCAGGCCTTGTTTTACACGCGGTGTCTTTATTTCAGGGATTTTTTAACAAAAATCAGAGGTGAAAACTTGTTTTATTTCATGAGGCTAAAAAAATACGATTTTATTTCTTGATAAACTAAATAATAAAAATAATCTTACTGCCTGTGGCTCAAATATCGCACGTGGTGTTTGCAGTGAATTTAACTGATAAAAGAATGAAGAAAACTGGATAATTAAACTATTTGGGGGGTATTTTTCTGTGACGTCTAAATAATATTTTATATTATTATTGGGGTGTAACAGATGCGTCAGGCGGGCACGTTTAAAAAAAAAGAGTAAAAGAAAAGAAATGTGCGTTTGCTTTTGTTTGGCGCGAGGCTGCGCGTTCAGGAAGGAAACAACCAGCTGTGTCTCCCCCCCCCCCCCCCCCCCCCCCCCCCTCTAAAAAAAAACATATCACCGGGTTTTCTTCCTCTGCAGAAGAACCGGTTCGTGTGCAGTCCACACACACTGTCATGCAGCCCAGCTTTTTATATCAGCTCTCCAACAAGAGGCTCCTCATGGCTGCGCGTGTGTGAGAGTGTGTGCTGAAGCACCCCGACTCTGGGCTACTCAATAAAAACCTCGGCTGCGATCCGCCGGTGCATTTATCATCCTATTACGGCGACAAATCCGGCTCCCAATACATGAAAGGTAAAATGAATTACCAACGTTAAGCCGTCAATAAAGTCATTTCTGTAAATGGTGTCTCTGAGGGCCCCCGCTATTATTCAACAAGCTTTATCAGCACCTTGGAAATTACGTGCGCGGCGTGTAGCGCGGCCCCTGCTTCACTTTGATTAAGGGCCCTGCCAGGGACCGGTGACAGCGCTTTTGACTCGGGTTTTATTCAGCCCGCTCCCGGTGATGAACACCGGGCAGTTCGGGCGGAATGAAGACTAATTAAAAGCTATAAATTATCTTTTGCAGCCCCCCTCTCGAGCAGCCTCTCTTTGCGGCGCCAGATAAGAGCAGACTGAGAGCTCATTTACCCACAATGGCGCAGCGGCTAAACAGCATATTGATGCTGTCCTAATTGGAATTTAATTAAGTAGCCATGGTTCTCCGCTCCGGCCTGTGGGATAAAGATTTCACTGCGGCAGAGTTAACCATCACCACGTCCCCACTTTCATGCTGTCGCTGTTATGATTACTATTATTATTTCAAATCGCCAATTACAACTTGATGACAATTTTAAGAAGATTTCTATAAAACGCATTGTCCTTCCTGGCTGCATGGCAACACACACCCCCCTTTTCCTTCATATTGTCCACGTTGGAAGGGGGGGAAAGTGGGCATAAAGTGTTATTTTGTGCTGCTGTCAAGGAAACTATAACTTGTCCGTTTTTTAAAATAAAACGTTTAAATCAAAGATTTCACCTGAGCAAGCCACGCGCTTTAAAAAGAAAAAGCCTGCTGGTGGCAACAACACGTAGTGGGGAGAACTTTTACTGAAATGATCCTTTTATAAACTCACACCTTCCCTTTTATTCCTTTAAAGAAAAGCAGCGTCTCATATTAGGCTGCTTCAGTTGAAGCATGCACCCATTTAGGTGTCAATAAGGAGTGTAAATGTAGTGTAAATCAGAGTTAAACATAACATTTTATTCAGCTTTGTTCCAGATTAATTCCCTTTATTTATCTGTGTTTTGTTAAATATTCCAAACAATACGTTTATCAAACCAAAACGCGGCTTTATTGTTGTTTAAATACGTTTTAAAAAGCTTTTTTTGTCGCCTTTATGATGATGGTGGCCGCGCTCTTGTTTTTGTTTTGTTGTGTACATGCGCGCGCGCGCGTTTCTCGGTTATTGATCCAGCTGTGCGGGACAACGCGCGCCCGCGCGCAGACCCTCCTGAGCTCCGATTGGACGTCGTCACCCGTGACAGCGACGAGCTGCCGACCCGATTGGCCCGTAGCACGTGTGTACGCGCACACGTGCTTCCGGCTGGGTGTAAGAGAAAGGGAAAAAACACACGGGAGGGGTGGTGGTGGGGAGGGTAACGGTTTTAGGAGAGTTTGGGAAGAGTGAATACAGAGATATTACGCCGCACCGGGGAGAGGAAGGGGCACTGGTGACTGCGTGGAGCTGTTGGCTATGCCAGGTCTCGGAAGGCTATTAGGAGACATGTCGCCTCTGTAGGTGATATTATAAACCAACACTGGTGTTTATTCTAGTGAAAAGGGCTGTTTCTGTTTTGCATGCTGACCGTCTAAATTGGATACCGAAGAGGGACGGGAGCGCGAGCAACAAGTGGAATTTGGCGTGGAGAGGCCGAGATTTCCTCACCATCACCAGCTATGGAAGAGCGCAAGGAGCCCAACGGCGGCCGGGACTCGACCGAGGACGAGAGCATGTCCCTGTCGCCGAACCTCCCATCGCCTGCCATGATTTTACCCCACCAGGCCGCCCAGCAGGCCCACAGAACCACGAACTTTTTCATAGACAACATCCTCCGGCCGGACTTCGGCTGCAGGAAGGAGCCGAGCTACCGCGACCGGAGCCAGACGCCGGGCAGGGAGAACGTCAACCCGCTGGGAGCGAGGCCGCCGCACGCCGGCAGCCTCTGCCTGGACTCCAACTGCAGCAGCGACAGCACCGCGTCGTCGCCCTCCTCGTCGTCGTCCACGTCCTCGTCGCCCTCGTCCAAGCAGAACTCGTCCAAGCAAGGCGAAGCGGCGAGCAACGGGACTGGCAGATACTCGGACAGCCCGTCGTCAATTACTATGAGTGGCAGCAACGCAGGGTCTCCGCCTTTAACGAAGGAGAGCCAGCCGCTGCTGTGGCCCGCTTGGGTTTACTGTACGCGCTACTCGGACCGACCCTCATCTGGTAAGGCGCTAGTAGTCCCCGAATTACGCGGAGCCGGGGAACTTTGCTGGCTTTTTTTTTTTTTTTCCACAGATATTTAACTCCTTCGTAGGGTCGGACATGTTGACCATAAGAAACAGAAAAACATAAGCTTGGTTTGGCTTTAACTCATTCAGTAAAAACTGAAAGAAAATCTTTAAATATTAAGTTTATTTTTTTATATATATATAAAAAAGGCTTAAAAACACAAGATATTACCAAAATAAAGATAATATTAAAACAAGAGGCTGAAGCTAGTTCACCTAAGTTTGTTTCTATATATTTAAAGTCATATTTAAGTGCCATAATTTTAATTGTAATTAAATTTAATTAATTTAAAGTAGCATAAAACATCAAAGATGAGCATTTTAGACTTTTATATGAGTGAAATCTGGAAAAACAAATGTGCTCATACGCATCAAAACAACATAGCTGACATATTGTAAAAAAAAAAAAATCCACAACAATACCAGTTACTCACTGAATATTACACATTAATAGTAGTTTATTCCACCTTATTTCGCCACTAACACCACGCAGGACGGTATAAACACCACATGTTGTGTTTTATATGATATTTTGAACGGATTTCACCATCTTTCACAAGACAGACTGCAGAAAAATGTGAGGTAGTGGTGGGGTGAGCCAAAGACTCCACCATGGTTGTAGTTTATTTAAAAAAAAAAACAGAATTCCTGCATTTGTTTAGTTTGTTTTACTCCGGTTGGGGTCGGTGGAGTTGATAGATTCCGTGTTTGGAGACGAATTTGGAGGATTTTAAACTGACAACCAGGGAGAAATCCCAAACAAACGCCTGCTGATCAGCTGGGTAAGACAGACCAGTTTCGATCTGGGAAATCTGGATTGTATCTTTTTGTGTGTTGTGTTTGTCCAAAACACGATGAGGACACTGATTTTTAACTGGGTCGTTTGTTATTACGCGCTGCAGTGGAAGTTAGACGCCATTCCGCTGCTTTTTCATCCAATATTTGGTCATATTTTGAATTTTTCTGGGCCTACGTGATACGTGCTGTGTCCTTTTTTATGTCTGCTGTACACAGTGCATGTAAACCACCGCTTTTGCTCAGAGATATCAGCTGATATCAGTCTACTGACTCATTTAACGCGCCTCCTAAACGCCTAATGTCGCTTTTAAGCTTTTATTTGAACAGGAAGCCGCATTTCTCGTCGGTCGTATTTATGTGATGAAGTAGATTTGGTCATATCTTGGATTGATTGCGTTAATTGAATTGCTGGCTATGTGGGATTTTTAGGAGGAAAGCGGTGACGGTGTGTAGTAGAAGTCTCCGTCTACTCCTGTCAGAAGCGAAAGTTGCTTTATTTGAACCGTGGCGGCGGCTTGTGGCCTAGCTCAAGATGACAAAATAACCTGTTCTTTAACAGCTCTGTTAATTTTTTTTGATCACCATCTTAAACTCTCCAACGTGTAAAACACATTTGGTTTCATGTTTATTGGGATATTTGTCCTCTGATTGGCTGATTTCGCTCACCTTTACGCACACTAATTAAATAATCATGCGATCCTGTCAACATATCAACCAGCGATGTGTTTTATTTAGACAACGTCTGGTTAAAAGGAAGCCAAACAATCAGATTCAAACGTGTTTAGGCTTTTTTGTTATTATTTTCAGACCAGAGGCTTCTCAGTTAACACGCTGGAATGTGAAAATGCGTCAATAACGCTTTGAAATGCGTTGTAGTTTCATGTCTGATGTTGGTTTTAAGTTGTTTCTGGTTTGGGGTGAAGCCCCTGAGCAGGCCGACTCTAATGTGCAGCAGATATGGAGACCAAGACAGTTTGTTGACCTACATTTGAGCACAGAGAGCAGATAATCAGGCGCCATCATCACCCAGCAGTGAGGCGCTCGGTCGATGTGAGCTGGAGCTTTGAGCTCCACTTGTGTCCTTTGTCGAGCCTTAGAATAAATATTTTATTCCCATTGTTGTTTCCACGCCAGGCCCAAGGACACGGAAACTGAAAAAGAAGAAGAGCAGCAAGGAGGACAAGCGGCCCAGGACAGCGTTCACGGCCGAGCAGCTGCAGAGACTCAAAACCGAGTTCCAGGCTAACCGGTACATAACGGAGCAGCGGAGACAGTCTCTGGCCCAGGAACTCAACCTGAACGAGTCCCAGATCAAAATCTGGTTCCAGAATAAGAGGGCCAAGATTAAAAAGGCCAGCGGCTACAAAAACGGCCTGGCCCTGCAGCTCATGGCTCAAGGACTTTACAACCACTCAACGACCACCGTGCAGGAGGACAAGGGGGAGAGCGAATGAGCGGCCCCGGGCCCCTCCTACACAGGGCCGCCGTGGGACGCTGGACTTTTGGAGCTAAAATAAATGAACTGGAAGAGGCGAAACGCTATTTAAAAAAACAAAAAAAACACACAGATTTCTGTTTATGGTAACAGTATATGGACATATTATATAAATGAACGAGCGTTATTAAAGTTTATATAGCCACACAGTTATCATGTTGTACACAGTATATTTGATTTGAGGCTCATCTCTCATCCGGTTCTTTCCAGTCTGTTCTCGCTGTTTTTAGGATGTCTGGGCTCGTTAGGTTCTCCATGTTAGCGCCATATTTTCCTTCAACAAATCAGTCCGCAGACTCAAGCCAAAGATTTTAATATGTTCACATGTAGTCTGAAATAATAATAATAATAATAAAAAACTAATAAAAAAAAAGGAGAACGGGCTGAATAATTCTTCATTTCATCTGTTTACACAGATAAACCGGATTATGGAAACAGCATCTAACTTATTTCCCATTTTCAAATGGAAACGTAGCTAAATTATCATTATTATATCTTATTATTATAATTAGGCTATTATAAACCCCGATATTAAACGGCACGTTTAAAGGAGCAAACTGTAAATAATAAGAGGCTTCTCCCAGTTTTATAATAGGTGGTGTGTATGACACACAGCTAAACAGCCTCGCTCACTGCTTGTTTCTAATTATTTGGACAACATCTCACCCTATTAAACAACTCTGGCCCTTTCCTTAAGGAACTGCAGAGGCCCTGCGCGTCCTCAGGGTGAATGGAGCACTTTGTTTGGCCCTGCGTGACCCCAGGCTGAGGTTGGCTGTGAACTCCGTGACTCCGGGGTCACACTTTGATTCCTAAAGCGTGGAAAAAAACCTATATTTTCCCTTCTTTTGATTCAACCCGCAAACTGAACTCATCAGACGTCTCAAACCGGTGTTAATGAGAGAAAGGTTGGGTCTTTGAAAATGAAAACAGGATTTTGGTTTTTATTACTAACAGAATATGTGAAGCAACATCTTTATATTAGCAGCAAAAAATCCGAACGTGTGAGCTCCTCCGTCATTTTTCTTTCTCAGCATCTTGTTTTTATCATGCCTGGGAAGCTTTTTGGCTGCTTTTCACGTGCCCTCGCGTTCACCTCTATCATCAAGTCGAGCTTCATCACACTTTCAATATTCCGCGCTTCCCCCAGCACGGATTTACTCCAAACCCCAGCCTCCTATTCCAAAATATCCCTCTTTAAGCCACAGAAAAAAACAGGCCAAAACGTGCCCAGAACAGAGGAATATAAACACAGAAAATATTTAAGGACGAAGCAGGAAGGCGTCCTGCATGATTTCCACCCTTTGTGTTTTTATCACACACATACAACTGATCTCAGATCGGATTATTTAATTAACGAGCCTGCAGAGGTCCGCAGCGGAGGAGTTCACGGCCTCCGCGTTTCAGGAGTTTTTCATAATTATTTCAAGCGCTGCGTTTTGTGTTCCTCTTCCTATAGAGCCGAGAGTTAATAAGCGCGCAGCATAGCGAGCTAATAATTGATTTCAGTGACGGCCAGGGACTCGCTGTCACTCCACAGGCAGGTTATTCCACAAGATTCAAGTTTTAATTAACAATTTATCTCCTAACTTATTAGCGTTTTTTAGCTTTTATTTATGGATATCTCGGAGAACATCACCGCACCTGGAAATAAAAGGGTTTTATTTAGGAAAAGAGGGTTTAAAAGAGCCATACAAGTAAAACAAAGAGTGTAAGACAGCTCATCCTTATTATATTTGTAAGTTAATTAATAGGTTTTAACCTTTCATGTTGCATTTCAGATATAGCAGCAGGAGCAGTTTTGGTTTTCTTTGTGCATAAAACTGTCCTGTAATGACTATCAGCTTCCCTGCAGCCAGTGAAACCCTCCAGGGGTCCAAGAAGGGGTTTCCAGGGGACCCACAGTGACATTGGGTCTAATTTAATGTCACTATTCTCTATAATATACGAATGAATATTCATAGGAGTTGATTTCACTGTGACAATGAATTTAAATTATGCTAAACGTGATGAAATCTGCTTCTGCTCATATAAAAAAACAACAGAATCGATGCACCGCTCTGCATTTTTACACCAGTTAAAGAACATTTAATGCAATCTGAACGCGTTTCCTCGTCCTGAGGAATTAAATGAGTTGTGGTGGATAATGTTTAGGAAACAATGTGATTCTAAATGCAGTCCCTGCGGCCATCTGGCCTGCATGTGTGAACAGAGGTGAGGAGGCTGCCTGGCTCTTCACGGTCAGCTAACCCTGTAGCTCTAATATTATCATGATAGTTTCATTCCCTGCTGTGAATGCGGAAGAGGCTCTTATGACAGTGTATTTAAAATTCATACAATTATGAAACAGAGAGAGAATCCCCCCCCCCATACACACACACACTTCTCCCTCCCACCTTGTCATTGAGGAAGCCGAGGGTTTATCTGTAAAACAAAGAAAAGCCAGGGATCGTTTGCATAGTTAGCATAGTCTGCCTCGCAGGCACAATATAGATTTAATTTATATGCAAATGAAAGCAATAAAAGGAGAATACACACTGGAAATCTCGGCTGTTTAAAAGGGGGAAGAGTTGGATTCATAGCAGCTAGAATTCATCCACAAAATCAGGCACAGACAGCCTGAGCCGAGAACAACAGAGTTATATAACAAGCAGGAACCGCTGGTGCTTTCTGCCTCTGAGAGAGAGCCGCCTTTCCACGGTGACCCCTCAAACTTCAGGAACCGGTGATCTGCCTCAGCGTTCCCTCAGCGTGTTCAGGGATAAGGATTCACTTTATTTACCCAGGACGCTTCCAATTCATCTTCAGTTAAATACAGTCCAATTCAATCCAGTCATAGTTCAATTCTGTAAAATCTCATTTATAATTCCCACTTTGTTAAATGCTTTTAAGCTGAAGAAACTCAAAGATTCGCATTGAAGTTAATGTGGTCGCTGTAATTACAGGATTTTACACACATTCACCCCTTAACATACATCCTGACTAATAAAATACGTTATTTATAAATATTTCTGTTTGAATATCTATAAATATAACATACAATTGTAGCAAATTAACCACCTTAAAAGCATTTCTAATAATTCCCATCAGCTCCGTCTCTATCAATTAAAAAAATAAAAATCAATCCAAATTTTAAGGAGTAACGTATCTGATAAAAATTCTCTATTTTCGTGAGTTTCTAAGCTCTTAACTTGTTTATTATAAGTAATTCATGCATGTGTAACTATGCTAAATGTGTCACAAAAGGGAGGCAACATGAGATCTGATTGTTGTTATATTAATAAGTTTTCTGGTGTTTTGACTCAATAATTCACCAAAACAAGAAGCTTAAAACACTTAAAACACCGGGGTCCCCGTCAAAAAACATGCAAGCTGGCAAACCACCTGTCATTCAGACCAAAGAGTGTGTGTGTGTGTGTGTGTGTGTGTCGTTTAATCTGGAAAACACACATCAACACAGAAGAGTGGAAGCTTTGAGCTGCAGAGACAAACACAAGAGATCACATGACGCGCAAGCACGAGCAAGAAGGCAGGAAAACAGCCCGGGCTTAAAAACACACGCACAGACAAAGCCATTTAAAATAGCTTCTTAGATTACTACCCTGTGACGGTGGTGGTGGTGCTAAGTGGAGAAGTTCTGTGTAATTCCTTCCCAGCTGCTGCCTCCGTTACAGTCAGCGGCCCTTCACGTCTCCTCTTCTTTTTACCTTAAATTACTACAGATGGTTCCACATTAGCTTGCTCACTTTACAGCGCATATTTATTTTGCTCCTCGGCGTATTTGTTTAATTAAACATCTGTTGTCAGCACAGGAACAAACATCTTTGGAATCCAGCGAAAAGTCGCTGCAAATTGCAGCATTTTAAATGAAAGAAAAAAGAGACGATGTCGTGTTTTAGTGTACAGAAGAGGAAGAAACACAAGGCGGACACGGGAAATATACACGCAACCATGATATTGTCGATTATGTGGTCTACTGTAGGTCTGCTGGGCCACTGCTGAGACTTTCAGCTTCACGTGAAGAAGAAACGGGGGATAAACACACAAAAAACTATAGCTTTTTGTTTCCTCGTGCATTTCGGCTTCAGCATTTAAACAATCAAAGGTGTCAATCTTTGAGTCTTTCAATCTTTTAATTAACTAACTTATAATTTAGGACATTTAAAAGTGTGATAAAAAAACGAGGTAACAAGACCAAATAGCAGTTATTCAACTATGAAGCATCTTTGGGTCTGTGTTAGCTAAAGGATGCTAGCTTCTGACTCCAGCTAGTTAGCATTCCTTTAGCAGGTGTAAGCTGGGTTTTTATTATCCACCCTGAGTAGGTTCAGCTAATTTCTCATTTTTACAACACATCAACTTCCTCAAATGCATTTTTCTAAATTTAATAAGCAAAAAAACTATATGTGTTTCACATACACACACACACATATATATATACAAAAGTAAATTTTGTTTTTGTTTGAGCTAAAACTGGGTAAGGCTATTTTTTAGATAATGTGGCTTTTATAGCTCAGTAGATTTACATGCTGTTTTAAAGAACAAATAAATGAATATAGCTTAGTTTTGTAGGGCAGAATGAAACGGTAGTCGAGGATTGTCTGAAGTTTATACTAAAGACAAGAAGGAAACTGTAGAAAGCTGCAGCTCTAATTTAGTGATAAAACAAAGTTTTACTTCTCATTCGGCTCAAATAGAAATAAGTTTGTCTGTGAGCTGTTGAGAGGTCAATAACATTAGCAATATGTGTGTGTGTGTGTGTGTGTGTGTGTGTGTGCGTGTGTGTGTGCGTGAGGACAGCTGGCTTTCAAAGAAAGTGTAAAAATGAATTTCAAACCAGTCTGACCCTGAACTTATGAGAGTTTTTTTTTGTTTTTTTTTCTAGCTTTATGAGTACAAAGATTGGTTCTCACCACGGGGAAAATTTACTCCTGGCTTATTCTACCCTGTCAACAGGAACACACTATCTCAGACCCACACACACAAACAGACAAAGGTGGCATTGAGAGGGAACCTCCCACAATGCAGCTGAGCGTCCAGGGGGCTCTCTGCTCCAACAGCCGTGATCTCACCGCGCTAAATCCAGATTACATGGGGGATATACACAGCGCCACTTGTTTACTCTGCCCGTCAGGGGGTGATTTGAGCAGAGCGGGGTGTGCAGAGGGGTGTGGGGGGCCATCGGGCATCAATAACACACTGGCCATGCCAAAAGTGGTGGTAAACTTTCTCAAGTATCTGTTTATTCACCTTATTTGAGGAGTACTTAAAAATAGGTCAGAAAACCAAGTTGAAATCTCCAGGATCCCACAACCGCATAAAGGCTGGTCTTCTTTCATGTGGAAACAAAAACTCTTATGTTAAGTATTTTTCCTCCCTACTTTAGATTTAAAAAAAACCCAAAACATCCAAATATTTGTCCTACAGGGATAAAAATTCTCTCTTTCTTGGTTCTTGTTAATCATTCGCCTGCTCTGCATTAGCTTAAAATCAACCTGCAGCGAAAAGGTGTAATTTTCCAATGTATTCTCACTCAGAAGGACAATTATTCAGCTCTAAGTTTGAGAGAAAATTAAAATAATATTCAGGCCGCTACACATCATTTAAGGCTGCTGGTGAGTTCTCTTTAACCCGTTTCATCATGGAGGTGCAGAAATACAGGGAAAAAAAAAGGAGGAAAAGTCATTTAATTTAAGGGATTTGACTCCAAAACCGTGGACACAGACTAACGTAAAACTGTGCAACTTTTGTATAAACAATATATCTTTCAAGTAAAAGCTAGAGCCAAAGGGGAAAATAAAATCCATAAAGGGACGTGTGGATTGCATGAATTTATACACTTTTATTCTCAAGGTGACTTTCCAGCAGAGGTATGCGAACGCACATCATTTTATACACAGACAAAAACAATGAGAACAAAGGCAGGGGCACCTGGGATTCTGCAGTTGTATGGGTGGTCACACACACCTCTGCCTCTTCTTCATGTCTTCCACATGTGGAAGCACTTTGCCTTCTCCCTGCCTCTCTGTCAGTCTGTGTGTGAACCACTGAGAAACCCTGAGCTCTGAGAGCAGGATGGTCATCGATGAAAATACCACCGCCACCTCGAGAGGCTTCAGACGAGCTGTTAAAGCAATGCACTGCTTCTTCTTTTTTCTTTTTTTTTGGGGGGGGAGATTGGCATGTCGGTCAGCATGATCATTACGAGGAGAGAACACATATGCTGTGTACGCCAAAATAGAGCTCCCTTTTTTACTCGCAGCACAGCGGGCCAACGGCCATAACTCACCATCTTTTATATCGTTTGTTAGATTGTTCTGCTAAAATTAAAACAATGACCGGCCGACTGGTGTGTTGCCCGTCTGGTTGGTTACCCTCTCGCCCTCCTCTCACACTTCAAAAGAGGACGCTCTTGTGGATCTCTGCCTCTCCTCCTTCCCCACTCCATCTTTCATCGTGGCGGCCCAGAGGTGGCGAGAGGTGATGCAGAGAGGCGATTAGTCATATTCAATTTACATACGGCTGTCACAGAGCTCCTCCAGGCTGAGCGCTGATGTCATCCGTGCATGGGGCCCACTGTGGCCACCCGGTGCATGGGAAGACTCCTCTCTGTCATGGGGGGTAGAGGACCTTCCCCTGATGGAAGCACCAGTGCTGTTTCTATGCTATGATGAATGTGGAGCGGCACTTTTTGTGTGTGTGTGTGTGTGTGTGTGTGTGTGTGTGTATAAAATGTGAAATCTGTGCTTTCCTTGTGCCTGTGGACACGGCAACATGCTAGTTTTATCTTGAGAGAAAAGTATTCTTTACACGTCAACTTGAATTAAACTATTTTTCTTGTGGTTATAAATTATTTGGTAAAATTGTATTAATCAATTCAGACAAAATTGATCCTAAATCAAGGCAAAAAATGTGCTTGTTTTTGTCATATATATATATAACAAATTTAAGAGTATTACACTTCAATCAAGCTATTAATCCTTAATTATCTTAATTATCAATGAGATATTCTAACTTTTATATATGATTGTGTTGATATTTATAAGTAATTTAATGTTTTAAACTAGAAATACCGAAATGACAACGCATTTAGATGAACAACAGCCTGGGCCAAACTAAAAATAAGACCACAACAAGAGAAAAGTACTGTTCTTATCTGGTTCCTGTACTTGCAAGAAAGCTACTTGTATTAAAAAAATATGGGCATTTAAAACTTAATTGTTGTGTAGGAAAATAATTTTTCTTATTTTATCAATATATATTCCCCATTTTATAACTTTTTTGCCCAGTTTCTGAAAGCTGAGTTTTTAAGAGTGTGTTTCTGCTAACTGCTACATCGTGACCCTGCCATTTTAGCACTTTCTATTTTACCCTGTGTGTCTGTAAAGTATTTAAGTTACAAAATGTTGTGATTTGTTATACTGGATGATAAATGAAGTGCTGAGGTCACAGGACAAATTGGTGGTTTGAATTTTTGATAGATCAAAATCCCCTCTTAAAAAAATTAATTGCTAATGCTAATGCTAGTACTAACTCTTGACCTCTTTTCCTGTTATTTCTTGCTAATATGATACTACTTTTGCCTTATTTCTAGTTGCACCCATCATCAAACCCAGCACTCAAGTATTCTCATTTACCCTTTTGTCCCATTTGTCTCATCCTCAAGAATGGAGAATTTTAATGACTTTCTACCTGTTGACTTTTTATACTATTGTGAAACCATATTCCAATCAAATACTTGGTCTCCCTTCCCTCTTCCCATGAGCTACCATGGCTCATTTTTCCTTCCAGTTCTGACGATAATCATTGCGAACCATTTATGGACAGAGGTCTTAAATCACAACATAGCAACGCAGACACGATATGGAGAAAAGGACCATAAACTTGTATCAATGCGCTGGCTTTATGGGTTAACAATGTGCCTCAGTTACTGGGTTAGGAAAATTTGAAAAATGGAAAAACATCACTGCAGCTTATCCAGCCTTCCTAACACTTCTTTAGAAATATATACCACGAAACCCAAAAGCATGACATTAGCTCTGCATTAAACATGCAAAACATATTGGTTTTAAGTTTTATTCAGGTCAGATCAACCCACCAGGACGTGTAAGTACCCTTAAACCTAATCATACTGGCACGACTAATAGTGCTAAAAGAAATAATGTGCAGCAAATGTACTCTCAATTATGACATCTTACACAAGGTAAACAAATTACATAAACAATATGATGGCGGCAGCTACAGAACTCCTCAAGGGTCAGGAGCCAACAGTCCATTTTGCAGTTGGCTGCTCAGAGAAAGCCATGGGGGTTGTGTAGTTTATAGTGAACAGCCACTGGCCGGCGTCCAAAGGAGGAAGTCTAAGTTATTTATGAAGCCTCGCTTGACAAAAGACAGTATAGCTTCCCATATTCAGCGGGTCTGGCCGCTCCACCACTGACAATGAATCCAGTTTGACAGCAAGTATTCTGGTATTCAACGGGTTAATTTCTGAGTCCAGTAATCCTTGGTCTACATCATCTAAAATACATATTCACCTACAGAGTACTGTAT
This sequence comes from Odontesthes bonariensis, assembly GCF_027942865.1. Lineage (NCBI taxonomy): Eukaryota > Metazoa > Chordata > Actinopteri > Atheriniformes > Atherinopsidae > Odontesthes > Odontesthes bonariensis. Next base: position 18,992,286 of record NC_134516.1, on the reverse strand, counting down.
GGATTTTCCCTTTTTTTTTAAAAATGCACATTTGAAGTCATATTAAGATGGATGTACACCTCAGATGCACACACAGAGACGTAGGCCAGCAGCTCGGGTTACAAGGCCGACTCATCTCTGAATCTGGGCAGCAGAATGCAGGACCGTGAATAACTGTTTTAACGCACAGCCGGCGCAATGTGTGGTCTACGCCATACAATCTGAAGCATAACTTTGTGTCTGTCTGTGTCTGTGTGACGTCAGTGTGTCAGGATACATGTGTTTTATCTTTATTGTTCTGTTTTGCTGTCACATGCATGTGTTTACGAATGCTTTTGTTTTGATTTTCATTCACGCTGACACATACTTTTTTTTTTAAAAACCCTCAACGAAGCGAGTATGGTTTGGTTGCATCTCCTTCTTTACCTGATTTTAAATCATCATGAAAAACACTTTTAACGAGTTTAAAGTGATAGCTAATCTGTAAACTATGGGTTAAAACATTGCAAAAACACTTCTACTGTCACGTGCTGGTGTTAGGAAACAAATAAGTAGATCAATTCTGACTTTTAATGAAGGCTTAATGATGGACTAAATGGAGCTAAATAACAATAAGGGGCAAACACTGGAAAAAGCAGAACTTTACAGTTTGAATAGCTGGAACAAGGACAAAAACTGAAGTAATTGTACGTAGAGGGCCAAAAAATGTTTTATGTGGAACTTTTCCTTTTTGATTTATTGCGGGGGTCTGTTGATGTTAATCTGCATCAGTGTTTTTCTGGTCAAATGTTTGTTTCCGAACGACTATCTGTAATTCTGGAGCCGTGCCTCCACCGCTTTTTGCTAACAGGTGTGAGGCTGAGCACCTGCGTGACGACTGTGACGAATCAAAGGGGGTGAAAGTTCAAACGTGCAATGTGGAAGACATGTTCCACGAGTGTCGAGACCTTACGCAACGCAAAGAATGAAGTGGAGGAAAATAAAGTAGAAGGAGAAGCCCTTCAACCAAGTTTGTTTTTTCTTCCCACCTCTGTCTGCCTCTGTGTGTTAAAGCCGGTATATCAGAAACTATCGGGAGCAGATGGCTCAGAGGGAAAAACAAACATCAGACACATAGACAGAACCAGGAATAAAAGAAAGGAAAGGAAGAAAAAAAAGAGCATAAGGGAGCTGAAACCCTGCATTTTCCATCAAACTGTGGAGATGAGCTGCAGATGTTAGTCGACAGAGGATGAGCCATCTCTAACAGCTGGTTGGGGATCAGATTTGTGTCAGTACGAGGACGACCTCCTGGAGTGATATAAAACTTTAGAAACCACACACAAAGTGACATGTTGGTGCAGGAGAACTCTACGATTTTAAAAAAGCGAAAGCTTTGTCTTTTAGGCCAAGATTGGAGCCAAAAACATTTTGCTAAAGTGCAGCAGAGCAGCACCAAATAAAACTGAAATTCAACGCTTTTACACCATCAAAAGTCCTGCTGCCTCCATAGAGATGTGTGGCACTGCTCCCTCAGCCTGTATTTAAGCACAGTTCCTGGTTAGGGCCCTTCTTTGTTTATTTTAAATGGACACAGTTGACCACACGATGACATATGATACCATGTTTGCTCGTCATGGGCACCGTCAGGTCAAGTGCAGTCGGGTTCATTTGCAGCATTTTACTGCAACGGCTGATTTAAAGTCACAGCATGTGAGACTAACAAATATATTTGAAGAAGAATTTATACTTTTAATAAAAACATAATGAGCTCCAACAGCCTCGTCCCAAACAAAGGCTCACCTCCTCTAACAAATCAAAGTGGTTTATAATTATCTTTTCTTATTCCGTGGTCTGGGTGAATACTCGATTCTGATTGGCTGGAGGGTGTAGGTTAAAAATTGATAATGGACACCTAGGAAAGACATTGCGGTCAAATTTGCCTTATGGCAGTTCTAAATTATTGCCATGGCAACCTTATTTCACAGTTTCTTTATCACAACGGCAAGACGGACAAAAAACCATGAGCGATTTTATCATTTCTTTGAACTTATTTGGTGAATTTGATGAGTTTGAAGACTGCAGGATGCAGCAGGAGAAAAAGAGAGAAGAGGAGGTGACACCGGAGGAATTGAACAAATTAGAGGATGATTAGGACGAGATAAACACAAAGAAAACCACGACATGGGCAGTTAAAACGCTAAGAGACTTCCTGGCTGACAAAGACATGGACTATACTGCACCTACTCTCAATGACATTTTGTGACTGTTTTATGCGTCTGTCCAGTTGGGAGATATTAAATAATCCGCTTAGCTGTGACTTCACGATTTTAACTCTAAAACACATGCAAGTATTAATGATGGATTGAGTGTTGGGTATAAGTGGGATAATGCCCTCCGATAATGGACACCTTGTCGGGCATTATCCCTTACATACATATTTACCCTTTTTGAGCCTTTGTCAACAATTCTGAGACATTTGATGTGTGACCAGGAGCTAAAGTAAACTAAAAAAAAGAGGTTGAAAATGTTTGGTTAAATCCTTAAAAGTACACGGCCTTTGTATTCCTAATCTGAGATACCGAGAGTCCCAGAGCACATCCACCAGGGCTTTATCCAGCAAGCTTCCTATTGGCTGCTAACCTGACCCGTCACATGGTCTGTTTCACAGAGCCGCCTGTTTGGGAGAGGCAGGCCCCTTCAGAAATAAATAAATAAATGAATAGATGAAGATGAAGCAAAGGTTAGATCCATAACCAGTGAGTGGATGGCGATAGGCCGCTGATCGGTCCCAACTTTTGTGTCACGGTGGATTTTCTCAGGATGGATACGATTCTCTGACAGTTCATTTGGGTTTGCCAACCAGGTTCGTCTCTGGTGGAGAGGAGCTGGGACGCTACAGCGCAAATCACCGCTCTTAGTAACTTCTTAGGATTCCCTTTGGAGGTTTTCTGGGCACGTCGAGCAGGGAGGAGGTAGATGGAGGGATTACACATCTAATCTGATCCGGTACCACCTCTGGACTCCTAAAAATGAACTGGAAACTGTGGCGGGGGGGGGCAGGGAACATCAGAAATACCTTCCATTTTAAGGCCTGTTTATGGTGGGAAACCAGGTCGTCTGTCGCAGTTAACGCAGACATGCCCCCCCCCTTCCACAGACACTCTGGTGCACCTCCCCAAAATTGTAACTGACCGCAGACAGTGCCGCAGATATCGTCGCAGGGAGGAGAGAAAGGAGGCCCCTGATTGGTCAACTCTACATCCTCTCTACACTATGCGTATTTCCGGTTTGCTAACCGGCTAATGGTGACGCTAACCACGCTAACCGTGACGATTCTTTCGCCTCTCTGCCAGCTCCAGTAGTAGCAATATTTCAGCTGCATCTCAATCAAAGTGCGCATTCGTCCAGTCGCCATTGTTGTTGAAGGACCTCCGTAACCGGAAGAGAAACACGCCACCCACCACACCCACAATCCTAGCTTGTTCGTGATCGTCCCTCTTGCGTTGTGGCGTGGAATTAACATAGCGCAGACCGCGCTTCAAAATTGGGCATAAATCAAAAATAACTGCGTCATACCTGCGACAAGCTCACTGCGACACACTGCTGCGAGAGTATACACGGCCCTTTAATCCTGCTACCACTGAGACACTTCTTTTTTTTTTTTTTTTTTTAAATCTAGCTCCATTTTCTTCTTGCGGTCGTCCACTGCAGTTGTTGTCTCCCAACGCCGACCCCCTTCCTAAAAAAGCAGCATGCAGTGCTACATAAAGGCCCATATTTTGCACTTGTGATGTTTTTCTTCAAAGATCTTTCCTTGGTTAGAGTTTTATTCGAAGACAGATGTGAAAATCTGCAGCTTTTCATTACAGTGTTAAGTCGAGCCACATTGTTTCTTCTTTGGACTTGGACTGACTCGGCTGAGAAACAGATCTATGAAAGGACGCATGCTGGCAGCCTTTATTGAAAGCTATTTGGAATATTTTTTCAAATCATTCAATTTAATTTTCCTGAAGAAAATATGTAAATAAAAGTCCAGCATTGCCCTTTCCACATGCACACACTCACATTTAACAACACTCTGACACTCTGACTTTCCCATTTTCTCCCTAATCAATGAACTGATATCTATGCAAACTCCTTAAACACTCGATGGGAAAGCAGGGTGATTGTTTTCCCATTTAGTAATATTACTGCTGCACACACAGCCACAGGTCGATGCAGAGCTCATTACGGCTGCGGGCTGCTAATAATTAACCGCTAATGTGTGTAGAAACAGGCCCCTGAAGGGCTGAGGGTAAAGCAGTGCGCCCCCTGAGGAAACTAACATAGCAGCTCGCTTCAACTATTTATTTGGCTCACTTACTTCACAAAGAAACCAAAGTAGGCCCCACAGACTTCAAATGGGATTAAAGAGATGAATTAAGCAGGAGCGTAACTGGAGGTGAGGCTGCTGGGAGTCTTGCCTTGTTCATGCTCAGCTGAGATGAATGCGATGTGCGAGTGAGGACTATGGATCCACTTTTAGTCCAGGTGATAACGTCTTTGAGGCATCCGCGGTTTAATAGCTCGTAATAAGTAATTAAAGGTTAGTAGGTTATAAATAAATGCATTAGAGACCAGTTTTTACCCATTAATTTAGACCAATGTTGGGTTGCCAATCGAATGATCATTGCTACAAGTCAGAATCTGTAATTAGTAAAGTCAGTTGTGCACCCTCCTTATTATTATCAAAAGGCCCATTAGTGCCACTTATCTCACGAAGGAACTTGACCCTTTTTTCTGTGGAAGTCCGTCGTTGTTGGAGCAACATTAAGTGACACTCAGAGGAAATATGGGATTTCTGCAGCCCACGAGGTTGCAGTTTCAGGACCCTCATTTTCAACATGATCTCATGTCCATGTGTTTCAAAAGCATATCACTTTCTGCACTTTTTGCATGTAATTTATGTGCCTTTTAAACCTTTAACATGCCAAAAGTACAGGGACATGGTCTCGTTCTCTCACAGCACATAGCGTAAACTTGTTCCTACTCTTGAGAATTCGTACTCCAATATTACGGTTCTCAAACTGCAGGAACCACCTACTCCTTTCAAGATGCAAAGTGAGACCTTATTAACAGGTAGGCACTAGGTTTTAATAAGCCAAGCTGAGCCAAAAACGAACGTGAAACCTAACTTAGAGCTCTCAAAACATCACTTATTGTGGGTTATTCAGTGATTACTGACTCGGAAACATGCATGTGTTGAATCCAAAGAGCTAAAAAGCAGGAATTTATCACGGTTCGTAGGGTGAAGATGGAGGAAAAGGACCTAGAAGATGGAGGCGAAAACAAAGAATCCAATGCACCATCACACAGTGATCCGGCACAGAACAGAATAAAACCAGGAGGATATGTACTGAGGGAAGTGATGACAAACTATCAGTCAGTAACAGAAAACCTCGAGTGAAACAGGAAGCTAACTAACCAGCGAAAACTCTTCAAAATAAAACAGGATGCAAGACCTAATTTAGCATTTTTGTCACTAGCTTTAGTGTCTTGTGGTACACTTCAACAACTTTTTTTCAACAAAGCACCCAGCAGGGCAAATGTATTCAAACATCTCAGGCCGGCTTCGCTGGCTAGTTTCCGCCATTTTCATACCGACGTAGCAAAAACAACGCTAACTTATTCTATCGAGAGGTTACACCCTGCCATGCATTGGGTCAACTATTTCCAACGGTCCGATGCAGCAGCCACGATTATCTCTGGTGTGAAACACTTATAAACCATAGTTTTGTCATTTCAGTGGATTGATAATGTATGAAGTTTCCCCAAGTTCCAACGGATATTTGAAGGAATGCGCTGCATTGTTGCTAATTTAGTGTCGGCTAATGCATGTTCCCCTGCATTACAAGCAGTGTTGGGTATAGTTACTTTGGAAAGTAGTTAATTAAGTTACAACATTACTATCGATTAAAAGTAATCAGTTACGTTACAGCGTTACCTATTAATAAAATATTAATTAAAAGTAATTAATTAATATTAATAAAAGTAACGCGTTAGAGTACTCCTGCGTTCCGAAGATTAAAAGCCGTTTGCAGCGCCTCGGACGTGCTGCAGCTTAACTGACGCAGACACACGGCCTACTTTAAATGCACCGAGACGTCCTGACAATGAATAACATCAGTCATCCAACCACATTAACTCTGCAGGATAACAATAACAAGAAAGACAGTCAGTTATATGCCACATAGCATTTTATTATTATTATTTTTTTTAAATCACAGAACATGTGATCAAAATTCAGCAGTTGCCAAACGTTTGGTACCCAGCCCAGGCAGCCGATATGATGCAGTTATGAAAGTGAACAGAATCTGAGGTAAACAGGTTGCAGATTCAGATCCATTTATAAATTAATGACCAATCAACGATCTAACAAAAATGCAGAATAAAACGAACAATAAAATCACTCACTGGCACACAGCAGGCAAATGACAAATATAGCCTAATAGCTGAACTATGAGAATACTATTCAAGTATCACAGGCCGAAACTCACTTTACCTTCGTCCACCTACATTTACTCTTCAAAGCAGTGATTGAAACGAAGCAAAAGAAGACCAGCGGGATAGTCAAAACCCATCTACCACTTCAACTCAAACTCTATATTTATGTGTGTATGTGAGTGAGTGTGTAACGAGCACTGTTGCTTTTTAATTTTAATTCTTTTTTTCGGTGCATGTGGACAGATGTCCTACGTCATAATGCATGCAAAAAAGTTTGATATGGTGGATATGATTGATGCTTCAATGCAAGATTTTTTTTAAAAATTCGAAGTGGAATTTTTTGAGGTCGACAGAAGCTTTTCACCAACACAGAGAGTGCATTTTACCGTTATGTTGTTCTTGTCCTTTTCACTGGTGAATTGAAAATAATGTGCGTACTTCCACGATGAAAACGCTAACCTCTCTGCCATCTTGCCGGGGGTTCGAGACCCTCACACTCACACAGGTATTGTAGGTCAGCAGCAGACGCATCACAGCGCTGCACCTCCGCCGACACATCCGCAGGTGGCACAGAACCGTCTGACCAAAGGCAGGCTGCAGTCGGGATTTTAACGGATTACTTTTTTTGAAAAATAACTAAGTTACTGATTACCGAACGCACGAAACTAACGCGTTACTTTACTCATTACTCGATAAAAGTAATTAGAGTACTCTAAAACACAGTTTAATAGGTTATCTGGTTTATTTAGATAAACAAGTCTTACCACTGGTTATATCTAATCCATAGATAAGCATTGTAGCAACTATTAATAACAACCCATTAAGAGTGTAGAATATCTGGTGTGTGGGGCCCAATCCATGAAATATAGGAGAAAGAAAATCAGGATAAATCAATTATGGCTTTCAATAATTAACAGCTGTGTGTAAACCAATCTCAATAACAATGACACAAAAATAAAAACAATCTCTGTGGCGATGAATCTCAAACGAGACACCAAAATCATGCATAATTACACAGACTAAGTAGAAAAAGTACCAAAAATTAAATGAGAAGCAGTTGGTGAAAAACAACAAAAAAGTTGATTCCCACTTGGGAAGTCTGGGAAGCCAGATGTTCATAAGCCGAACGCTCACTGGAGTGCACGTTTCAGTACCAGTGTGCCTCTGTGTGTGTTTGTGTGTGTGTTAACGTGGAAGAGAGTCGTTTTCCTGATGTCCTAGCCAGATGTTGCTGATCCCTGCCTCTGCGGAGTGGCAGGCGTATTAGGAGAGACAACTGGGACAAGCAAGTCAGACCCACTGGACAAATTTGGTTCGCCTTTAAAGGGAGATCGCTGCTTTGATTTCGACAGTGGGTGGTTCTTCATTCAGTCAAACATTAAGTTACTAAAAAGTTCTCAGAGGAAGCTGGTTGAGACTATCTTACATCCAACAACATGAGCACCAGTGGGCTTTCGTGTCATTTCTTTTTCTTAATTTAGTATCCATTTTGGTTTTTACTGAAGTGAAAACTTTGAAATACTCTTTTATTTCTATTGAAGAGCCTTAAATAACATTTTCTATGGCTCTCGGCTTCTGAATGTTGGGAAAGTGACGTACCAGAGATAAAGGCTTATTAGGCAGCCACCAGGACCACACAGGTGCATTGTGGGAAAATTTGGGTGAATACAAGTAAAGATATTTTGGCATATAGCTTTAAAACTAGACTTAAAACCTTGAAACTTTGGAGCAAAAAATTTAAAACTGCATGGTAAGCAAATCTGGTGGGCCAGATAAAGGATTTGTTTGATATATTACATTTAATCGTTTTTAATGTCTGAACACAGAACATAGTTTGAATTTCTAAACATAACCAACTAGTTTTCAATGCCAACACTGAACCAAGTAGTTTTTAATGCCTAAACCCAATAACACAGTTTAATGCCTAAACCTCACCCTAATCACATCATTTTAATGCCTAAACCAACCAAGTCATTTTTTAATGCCTAAACCAAACCAAGTCCTGTTTTAATGCCTACACATAATGACGTAGCTTTTATTTATTTTGATGTCTGAACTCATAACATAGTTTTAGTTTCTAAACATAACCAACTAGTTTTCAATGCCTACACTTAACCAAGTCATTTTTAATGTTAAAACTTGATAACATAGTTTTAATGCCCAAACATAATCAAGTAGTTTTTAATGTCTAAACCCAATAACATAGTTTTAATGTTTACTAACCAAGTCATTGTTTCCTGGTTTTATAACATAGTTGTTAATGCCTAAACCTAACCATATCATTTCTAATGCCTAAGACTGTATTGAAATATGAACATTGTGTCAGTTCAGTCCCATTAATTGCTCTCCTCCCACTAAGATAATAAGAATAAATCAGAATTCAAAATCTTATTTCTTTAAATTCATCAACTTAAAATACTTTTTCCACATGTTTCCAGCACACATAATTTAAAAAAGGAATCATGAAAAAGGATTCTGAAGCACATGTTGTAGTTCAAGGCAGTTGCTTTAGCGGTTCTCCTTGTCCACTTGTGCAAGCTCAGTAATGCCTGTGTGGTATGACATACATCAGTCTGCTTGTCTGTGGAAAATGTGCATCTGTGTCGTCCTCCTGTGTTGACAGTGAGATTCGGCTTGTGCGATTATGTCAGTGGATTTCTGACTGTCAGTTGTGAATGTAAGCACATTTTTGTTCCTATACATGCTTACTTGCATCTGCCTTTGTCGTCATATATGCGAGTGTGCACATGTGTGTGTTCACCGCTGGGTGGGGATCCATCTGTGTCAGGTTAACCCATTGGGAGCCTCTCGCAGCAGGTAGTCCTGCAGGGTCTAAATCATCTGGACGGCCAGAAGCGTGAAATCCGTCCAGGCCTGGACAGATGTCTCTCTGTTCAGCTCGGCTCAGCCTTCAGCGACCCCACGGACCTTTAAAGACCTTCGAAGCAAACTCAAGCTCCCAAAACGCAGACCAGACCATGGCCAGGCCAGACTAAATCACTTCACACCCAACAACGGTTATCCCAAAAGAGGGCTACAGAGTAATTTACCGCATTCGAAATGATTTTTTAAATGGATATTAAAGATGAACCACAAGATAATGTGCACAGAGCAAATATCAAGTACTGTTTATTTGCTTGTTCAATTGCAGTCGTAAGGTTATTTAAACTCTATTTACACCTTTTCTTTTCAAGTAGATCTCCAAACTAAATGGAAAAACCTGCTACCACAAGGACAACACGCCAGCAGAACTGACAAGATGCCAAGGCCAGGTCAGCCAGAGGCTACATCAGCCTGTATCTGTGGGGTCATGCATCAACGAGAGACAGAGTGATGCCCTAAATGACCTCAAGACCATCTACAACACCTTGATCTTTTGCATGTCAGAGAACTCCGTAAAGTACCGCGTACATTAAAACAGGTCATGTTCACCAACGAGTCCTTTTTCTACCCACGAGTCAGATTGATAAACCTGACGGTCTGTTGCCTCGTCTGTTGTCTCGTCTGTTGGACAAAATGACAAACAGGCTTGTGCTTGCTAACATGTCCCATATAATAACTTTTAAAGTCACTAACTGATCATCGTGACATCCTGTATTCAACATACTGACAGATTAAAAGAATGTTTAAGTCCCACGGAGGCTCACTTTTGATTTAAAGACACTTGGTGTCATCCTATCCGGCGGAGGCCTCCTGTACCAGCTGACTGAGCTGGTGTTGTGATATCTGGCCTGAGTGGCTGAGCCATAGACCTAATGGGTTCCAGCTGGGACTGTGTGTCAGCATTAAGGCCTTTAGTGGAAAAGTGGCTGTAAAGTCAAACCACCTGGTGAGGCTGAGCTACCGGGGAGGTGTGAGGTGGTGGTGGATGAGGCAAATCCTGGAAAACCCCGGTAGGGTTACAGAGGATGCGTTCGGCGAATGGTTCGTACTTCATTAAAAGCTTCATTAAAGGACAAGACCGTTTTTTTGACATTGGGCCCTTGATTTCACATTATAACATGATGTTCTACTCACCCCTGCTTGTTGTTGGTAATTTGGAGCCGTTCCGAAGATATTCGAGAGGCGTCTGGCTGCTCTCTTGAGATATTCGGCCATGAAACGGTTTCCTATGGGCAACGTTATACAGGCACAAACTATGCTGTTTATAATTTATTAATTACTCTACACTAGCACTGATAACGTGGAGGTGCGTCGCTTACTTAAAAAAATCCGGGTTACTGTAATTTTGAATTTTTGTCGTAAAGTGGGTGTTACTGACGTCATCGTCGTGCTACTGCCACAGGCAGCCCACAGACCTGCTGCCTATTTATTCATTCGGCTAAAATTCAAAATTACAGTAACCCAGATTTTTTTAAGTAAGCGACGCACCTCCACGTTATCAGTGCTAGTGTACAGTAGTTAATAAATTATAAACAGCATAGTTTGTGCCTGTATAAGCTTGCCCATAGGAAACCGTTTCATGGGCGAATATCTCAAGAGAGCAGCCAGACGCCTCTCGAATATCTTCGGAACAGCTCCAAATTACCAACAACAAGCAGGGGTGAGTAGAACATCATGTTATAATGTGAAATCAAGGGCCCAATGTTAAAAAAAACGGTCTTGTCCTTTAAGCTTTTTAGGCGCAGTTTACACATACCCGGGTATTTTGAAAAACGCATATTTTCTAACCTTCGTTTGCAAAAAAAACCTAGGTGCACACAGCCCCGTTTTTAAAAAAAGACCACGTCTACATTGATCCGGACAAATACACTAACAGGAGCTGTTAAATTACGCCAAGCCTGACATTGGCAGTGTTAGAACAATGAGAATTCCACACAAGCCAATCAGAAGCCTAATAGAGAACCGTTGACAGGAAGAACTTCCGGATCCTTTTCAAGAAGAAAATATGGCGCCAGGCTCATGTGTGTGGACTGACAGCGAGACTGAGCTACTTTTACACGTTGCGCTGGACTATAAAACTGCTAAAGCCGTGAAAAGTGTCTTTGTTGTTCAATACATTGTATGACTGTAATTTTCAAAATCACACAAGCGAGTATAGCTCTCAACAACAGAAATGCTGCTAGTACCTACATGCTTGCCAGATAAACAATGGACGGAGAGAATGGCGTTTTCACGCTAGCATCCTGCCAACATGGCGGATAGGGGCGGGGCTCTGTACTATGACGACAACTCCTCATTCCATTCTGAAAACTCCGTTTTCGTCTCTTTCAACCAGTTTACACACAAACGCTAAACGGAGTTTTTAAAAAATCTCCACTTTTGCCGGAGTTTATTTTTAGCTTCGTTTTCGGAGGAAAAAACTCCGTTTGTGTATAAACAAAGGCACAAACGAAGGGAAAGGTCTTCGTTTTTCAAAATACCCGGGTATGTGTAAACGGCACCTTAGTCTCTCACGGTAAAATTTGCCAAAAACAGGTTCAATGCTTGATCATTTGATGTTGGTCCACTTCTGTAAAAGCTGCAGGATTCTGTCTGAGTGTGACCACTTCAGCTAACAGCTGTAATTTTATTGTCACCGATACATGTCACAGTGTAACTACGGACAAAAGCGAATAATTCCTTTACAAGCAGCATGACAGGAGAGATGCCAACCAACACGAGGAGACATCTTGCCAGCAGAATAGAATTCAGTCACAGTAGGAATATCCATGTTTAAGCTGGTTATTTTGAGCAGGAAAACGAGCTCAGAAGATATTAACTCTTAGATCAACAGCTTTAAAGAATACCGTAACTGCACTGAGGACTCTCAGACTTCTTCCCAGAGTCTAAGACTTGTTAATTAACTTCTTTAAAGGGTGGAACAAGGATTGCCCCACTCAATACCCACATCAAGAATTCCCAAAAACAGACTCAAGCTGGCAGCTATCCAGTTTGTCATAAAAACAGCTGCCGAGCAGCGATCCGAACATTTGCATGTCTTTCATATGCCGAGTTTGGATACTTCAGCGGGAGGACGATAAGATCACATGTTTTCCCCTAAGTGAAAAGAATACTTCTAAATCTTCTGGGGAAAAACTGTGGTTTCAGTCATTTGAGAGGCAGCTAACATTGGCTTAGCTTAAAGAGTGGAAAATAAAATAACTTATTGTCCACTTAGGTTGGAATTGCAGTCACGCTTCAGCGTTATCAGCGTGCCACACTGCATCCATCACGGCTCGTCTCCACCAGCCCACAGCTCAGCCTGGAAAATGGTGCAGCTGATGAGCTGGCGAGAGATATTTATGAGGATCCCTGTAACCGGCCGGACAGATCCCAGGCAGATGACTCCGACCCAGGCAGATTTGGCTTTTTCCGGGATAGCACTTAACATGTTACCTCCAGCTGTCATTTCAGGGAGTGAGTTTTACTGCACAGACTAATCTAATGCAAGACAGATCATCAGCAATGAGACAGTGTTGTTCCTGAAAGAGTACACAGTAACTGAGAGGGAAAATATATCCGCATGTAATCAGTTTGGATTTAACTGCTGCTGTCAATGTCAATGCCTGATATCCGCTGTTTTTAATGGAGTTTGAGGGTAAAAAGGAATAAACCCCCGTTCTCCAACAGGTATCTGCAGTGTGCTTCTGCCGTCACAAAGGACTCATTTTGATTTAAAATGGGCAGAAGGCAGATTCTACCACCTTAAAGCCACGTAACACGAAGAGAAAATACGAATAAAAGCAACCAAGATATCCTGTCACGCGCTTGTAGTAGCTGCTAAAGCAAGTCAAGATTTTGAGAAAGGAAATCGGTTCAGCAAGTTCCAGGAGGTAGAAAAAAAAAAGAAGAAAAACAGACATGTCAGAGTAGGTTACTGTAAGGGAAAGAAAAAAGAGTGACAGTGCGAAGAAGCCGGTGCGATTTGGTCTTCTGTCATCTGCCGTCTGGATCCCTGTACACCAAACATGTTGCGATTGAAAGAGATAGAAGGAGGGAGAGAAAACAGGAATCCCTGCAATCCATCTGGCATCCTTATGCCGCTGTTTAGGCCCCATGGTGACTTCAGAGATAGAAGATGAGCATGAAAGAGAATTAAAGCGAAGCCCTTTCACTGATTCCAAAAAATCTGCTCCAAATTACTCTGAGAGCAAATATCAACTTAAACAGGCTGAGTTTCCCTTCTCCGTCTCTCCGGGTTCACGACTCGCTCCGCAGAAAAAGGCCAGAAGTGGGATGGGATGAGGACCAGCAGCCATTTGAGCCCACCTCTGATGGATCGAACATGGCACTTATGCTAATTCGCTTGGTTTTTTTGGCCAGCACCAGGCGCATTCTTACTCAGCCGAGACTCCATTTGGAATGTGCAGTTGTGGCAGTAAAGCAAAACGCTTGAAGATGCTGCTGCTGAGCACCAAACTGTTTCTGCTTACAGCAAAAAAAACAGCCACAGCCAGTCGAGCTAAGTGCGAGTGTGGCAACACATGCAGGATGTCAGGATGAAGAGATAGCAAAAAATGCACTCTTCTTTCGGCCATAAGTACTTCATTCTTGTTCATCTGCTCTCAATGACAGAGCTCCATCGTATCTTAAAGATCTCGTTGTAAGATCTTTTCCCAACAGAGCACTTTGCTCTCAGACTGCAGCTTTACTTGTGGATCAAAGAGTTTCTAAAAGTAAGAACGGGAGGCCGAGCCTTCTGTTATCAGGCCCCCTCTCTGTGGAACCAGCTACTAGTTTAGGTTCAGGAAGCAGAAACCTACTTTACCTTTAATTCCAGGCTTAAAACTTTCCGTTTTGGTAAAGCTTATAGTTAGGGATGGCTCAGGTGACCCTGAAACATCCCATAGTTAAGCTGCTATAGGCCCAGGCTGCTGGGGGACCTCCCATGATGCACCGCTCCTCGCTCTCCTCATGTACATATAACAAAGCTTTAAGTGACCAAAAGTTGACACTAGGTCTTAATGAGCTGATTTTCAGTCACAGTTTCTGACTCATTTAGTCGTCTGACAAAAGAAACAGAAAAATATGTGAATGAGAGCAGCTTTGTCAGGATTTCAGCTGTTTTAAAATACACTTAAAAAGATTCAACTTTGTACAAAGCACCAAGAAAACAACAACAAAAAAAATATTTCAGCCGAACAAACGCATTAACGTCTGATTTTAGTTGGCCTAAGACAATATGCCCAACAGAAGATGGAGACTTTCTATTTTTCACTTCCACAGTGCTTCCACAGTGCCGGGTTATGTTTGTTTTTTCGAGGTTATGATTCCAGTTAGTGACATACACTTATACATCCAACTTCTGATGCCACTACTCACCCTCATTCATTTAATTTAAACCAGTTGAATGACGAAAACATGCCCAATTAAGATAAAATAAGGTTGAGCAATCTATGGGTATTTTGTGGACATATTACTTTAACATAAACGTGAGCTGAAGGAACCTAAAAATGCCCCTCATAGGTGAGGGAAACTCCAGCATCGAGTACTAATTCTCCTACACCTTTTGAGTCAATAGTCAATATGAAGCTATGAATTACTTCAGTTTTAAGCTGCTGTAATCCTTCATCCTTATTTTTGCGAAGCAGCTCTTGCAGAAATGTGCGCTGCTGTGGTCTTCCTATTATCTAAACACACATCTGCTCTGATTGATATGCCTGAAGTGGGCCAATTTCACCTCCCTGCGTGATGTGATAGCCATTTATTTGTTCAGCTTTAATTGCCGAAGCTCCTGTCAGCGAGGCACCGGGGCGCAGCTGCACAGAGGTGACACACTGGCATGGGATCAGAACAATTCGATAGCGCCTTCGAATTAGCATGAGACCAAATCAAAAAAATTTCTCCACCAACGTTGCGCGGTTGTCGGATGCAGAGCGATAAAAGCAGCGTGCACCTCTGAGCCATTACAGCAGTTTAAGTGTAATGTATATTTTAAACACAAGCTTTATCTCTGTAGCCTGCAAATGACATTGTCAGCAATGATGTGGGGCTGCAACACAATCTTTTGTCTTTCAGCCTCTCCTTCTCACACACACTGAAGGCTTGTCCACATGACTTATATTCACGCCAGGATTGACAGATACAATTGCATGCACATGCAGTGGTCTTCTGTCGGCTTAATTTGAAGTCACTTGAAGGTCAAGGATTTCTTTCAATCAAAAGCTAAGAGTTCTGACAAGAGGAACGTCTTTATCCTCAGTCGGGAAAGCAATCTGAAAATTATTTGAATTAAGAGTGAAGGAACTCCATAAACATCTGGGAGCCCGTGTGGGTAAGTTTTTTCCCCGCGCAAAACTTCTCTTTTTGCCTGCATGAGAAAATAATAAACAGAGAGATGACTCTGTGTCAGCGCAGCTCAAGAAAATAAGATATCACGTCTTGCTGTCGGTTTGATGTCAGGCTCTCTGAGTCGTACCCGAATGCCTCATCCCGTTGAGGCGGCGGCGGAGGCCGCCAGAGAGAGAGGGGGTTCAGCCAGAGTTCACGTCTACAGCCACTAACCAGCTCTCACTTTCCTCTCCTCATCAGCGCTGCCGCTCTGTTTACCTCTTATTTCTGCCTGCCTCCCGCTGTGTGCCTTCTCCCACTGACTTCTCATCAAGTG
This sequence comes from Odontesthes bonariensis, assembly GCF_027942865.1. NCBI lineage: Eukaryota > Metazoa > Chordata > Actinopteri > Atheriniformes > Atherinopsidae > Odontesthes > Odontesthes bonariensis. The sequence goes on along the minus strand of NC_134516.1, from coordinate 18,976,313 downwards.
GTGGAACACGGCGCTCTGGGTGCTGAGCGACGTCTTCTTCAGAGTATGTAACTCAGCCGAGCCAAGCCAAACCCGCGGGACGGCCTCGCCTAGTCCCAGCATCCCTCAGATCTTCAGTCAGACACTTTGTTTGTATCGAATCGGAGTCGGTCTGCGATCAGGAACATGTGGCTCGGTCAGCGTTTTACTGGTCGAAAATAATCCAAACTAATAGCGGGCTAAGTGTGCAGCGAGTTTTCCCTCCGAGAAGAAAGCTGATTCCAGCACCTTATATACAACCAGAAAGCACAAATAGTTTAAAAAGGGAGGGAAATTAAAACGAAAAACGCTGTAATTTGGACGTTAATTTGGACTTTCTTTTCACTGCTGACAGTGTGAGCTGCAGATGGTTTCAATGATTCCTCTGAAACACGACTTAATTTGTCATAATATACACCTATTTGAACGTTTCAGGCCTGCGACATGTTCCAAAAGGAAAGTCGGGACAGTAAAGCTTCAGCTCTGAGAAGAAGTTCAGGCGTTGACGATAACAAGCGATGATTCATCCAGCAGACCCGCCTTAAGGTCACATTTTTCCTTCCAACATTCTCTGTCGGGGGCAGGTCAGTCCAGTATCTTCACCCGCTTCTTACTAAAACATGTTTTTGCAATGCGGGGCGAACGTAGCTTTGCATTATCTCGTATAATAATACAAGGACGTCCCAGGAAAATATGTGTTCTTGACGGCAGCATTTGTTGCTTTTCTGCATCAATGCTGCCATAGAATTTTCTATCACAGCAAAGTTAACTTAGTGATAGCCTCACTGGGAGGATGTTCACCTGCTAAATGTTAAGCAGATCACAAACAACTGAACGTGTCTGCATGCTAACACCTGCTAATTAGCACTGGACAACACAAGATATATCTGGAGCCAATAAGAATCTTATTTGTATCTGCTGGTGTGTTGTGATGCTGGGCAAATTGACATCGAACCACCAGGAGATTTGTGAAAGTCTGCACGAGATTTCACGTAAATCCAACGTATAATCTCAAGAAAGGGGAAAAAATTGTGAGCAAACACTGATTCAAGTAGAGCTAGCTTAAATGGAGACCAATAACAATGCATAAAGAAACCAATATAAACAGTGCTAAGAACAAAGCTGAGAAATATCTGAAGTTCAGAGGGCTGAGGCTTTGAATGTGCTCTGAATAACATGATTAGAAAAAAAAATATGGAGATTGCAGATTGCTGAACCTCTGTCCATCTTTTCCAGAGAGAATCTGCCTCTCAAAGGTGCTCTTTTTTATACCCAATCATGTAACTGGCCTGTTGTTAATTAACCTAATTAGCTGCAACATGTTCCTCCAGCTTTTTTCTTCTCACTTTTCCAGCCTTTTGTTGCTGCCATCAGATTCCAGATGAGCTCATATTATTCATTAAATAGTAAAATGACTCATTTCCATCCTTTAACGTTTTCTACAGTCTGCTGTGATTAAGTTATTGGCATAAAGAATGTAAAACTCATTGCACTGTGTTTTTATTTAAATTTTACCAGGCTTCCCAACTCTTTTTTGGTATTGAGGCTGCATTCATGAGGCAACTGATCAAATGTTCGTCTTTAATGAGTTTTTTTAGAGCAGCCACACTGTGGTCCACAGAGGCCTGGTTTCTCTCCCTTGTCCCCGCTCAATTTCTTCCTGATTTCTTCATTTATTTCATTCTGCAGCGTCCACGCTGTAAGAGGACAGCTGCCAAGTTCACATGCCATCAGAAACCAACTAATCTCCAAACGCTCTGAGCGAAATCCTTTTTCTCACTTGGGCTTTTAGCTCTAACCGCAGTCTGCCGACAAGACGTTCACACGTCTGTCAATATGTCACCCAGGACAACCAGAACAGCAACTTCTGAGATGATTGTCAGGTTCTCCGATATAAGGTGGACGATGAGCCAGATCCTGACCTTACAGATGTCCTCCGTAAAGCAAAACCATGTCGCTCAACATCGAGTTTCACCACAAACACGAAACATCATTGATGGTATTTAAAAAACGAAGAGAGAGCCGACTCATTTCCATTCCCCGTCTCGTGCCCAGATACATCTGCCATGTTATGTGTCAGATCAGATAAGCAGAAAGCCTGCTCTGACATCTGCATTTGGGATAAGTCGAGGCACTGCTTCTCATGCATTTGCTATAAAACACAAGAGTGGGTTGGGATTTCTGTTGTGGCTTTGCATGACATCAACCATTTATTGTGCTCAGATGCATTGCATTCCACCGAGAAGAAGCATTTGCAAAGAAACAAATTAACTGGGACATTTTTGGTCCCTTAAAAAAAAAAAGAAACAGAATAATGTTGAAAATTTTGCTTGACACAGTACAGACGCAAGTTCATGAAAATCCATGACAAGGACAATTAAATCCAGGTTCCCTTAATTGAAACGCTCTCCCACAGCTCCCTGATTAATTTATCCTCTGAACGTGATCTAAATTGACCCATCCAGCCGCGAGGTATACAAGTAGCCTTGCTGCTGCAGCAGACTGATATGTCATTAGAGTCCCGCTGCGATCGTGGCCCCGATTTTTTCATACGGCGGTACGAGCCACTATCAGGTGACTCAGAATATGAAATATCCCTCATCAGTCGTAAACAAGCATGCCGAGCCCCCCCCCCCTCCAGCTTTCAGCAGACGCCTTGAAGAATCCAGCAGGATAAATTGATACGACTTTGATGGTGATACTTATGGCCGCCCCCCAGAACCCTACTGTGCTTTTTCATCTGAGCTCCCCGTCTGCCTCGCTGTCACTCTCTTTGTGCTAAATGATACCAGGACATGTAACGAGGGGCGATTCCTCAGCCTCGACTCGAAGGACCAAACGTGATGCATATTTTTCATTCTTACAAAGTACCGTGCAGAGGTCTTCATCCACCTCCTCGTTTCTTTAAATATTTAAAAAAAAAAAAAACAGGAAATAAGTGCTGAGATCTTCTGAAACGCGTCCAAACATTAAGATAAATACAGTATTTGAGGCGAAAACAGTTTTTACAGTCATGAGCTTTAAAGTGAATATCTGCTCTGAGCTCCTTTCTCCTCCAACTCAGCCTGAACCCTCTCAGACCAGCTTTCTGTCCTTTCTTTAAGGAGTCTTCAGGAATAGTTCTCCAGGCTTCTTGAAGGACATCCCAAAGCTCTTCTTTGGATGTGGGCTGCCTTTTGTTCCGTTCTCTGCCAACATGATCCCACACTGCTTCAGTAATGTTGAGCTCCGGGCTCTGGGGAGGATTCATCCCTCCATCAGACCTGCTGCCACTGATTTTCAGCCCACTTCTTGTGTCCTTTGGCACAGCTCAGCCTTTTCTCCCTGTTTCCCTTCCTTAAGAACGGCTTCCTGACAGCCACCCTTCCATGGAGCCCGTTTCTGATGAGGCTTGGGCCAACAGCAGATGGATCAGCTGAAGGTCCAGATGCATCTCTCAGCTCCTGTGTCAGGTCTTTGCTGGAGTTTTTCCTCTTTCTTAAGGACATCACTTTCAGATCCTGTTCATCTGCTGTAGATAGTTCTTTAGGCCTGACACTTCTTCTTTTGTCCTCCACTGGTCCAGTTTCCTCAAATATTTGCACACCATGCTGAGATATGCCAAGTTTCAGAGATGTAGAGACACACAAGCATGCACACAGTTTAAGAAGGGGAAAAGTTGTAGAGAAAAAAAAGCACAAGCAGGGAAGAGAGGGGAGGGATGCTTTAAATGGAGAGGGGACATGCTTGATCTGTTTGTTCACAAAGAGTTAAGCCCAGTGTTTTCAGGTGTTCTAATCACTTTTTGTTTTTACATGACATTTGTATTTGTATGTGGCCTACTGGCCTTGAGATTTTTTTAACAAGTTGAAAGAAAATGACATGGATGAAAAGAAAATGTGTAATGTGTGAAGTGATTGGAGATGCTTTAAAGGGGGAAGGGACATACTTGCCAATACATATTCTTTTGTTCAAAAGAGTTAAGCTCAATGTTTTAAGGTCATCTTGTACATTCCACTGTACTGCTGTTACAGCCAAACATTTTGAATAATATAAACAATTTGATTTTCAAACTTTTGACTGATTTCTTTAATAACTACATTACACAATACTTTTACTTTTACTTTCAGTACTTGAGTAGTAATTTTAAAAATAAACTACTTGCAATACTTAAGTACAAAACATGTTTAATACTTTAGTACTTCCACTTAAGTACGGTGCTTAAAGAGCACTTCTACTTCTACTCAAGTCACTTTTTTGATAGAGTACTTGTACTTCTACTCAAGTCTGAATCGCTAGTACTTTATACATGTATGCCAAGTTTTCAGCTAACAGCTCTTTGGGAATCACCTTGTTTCTGCAGAAATCCTGTTTTCTGTCTGTCAAACTGTGTTATCTTTGCTGTTTTTCACAGATGCAGCTAAAGAAATGAGAACAAATGATGCGTCCTTGTGACAGGCTGCTGGGAACAAAGTGCCTAAAGAGTGCCAACCCTGCTTCGTCCCTTAAGTTTGGTGCATTTTTCATGCCTGAATGAGTCATAGGTCAGATTTAAGTGGCTTCACAAAACAAAATAAGACAGTGAAAAGAAACAAAAGTCCAAAGAAAACCTTTGAAAGACCTTCAGAAAGCTGGAGAACTCTTGCTCAAAACCACTTTAAAAGATTACAGGAAGAGTTTCAGGCTGCTTGGAGGTAAAATATAAAGAAACGATGCACATTACTGTACATTTTCAAGCAACCCTCTTGGTATTTCAACATTATCACCTCTTCATCAAAGTATTTACTGTCCTGTGACTGTTTCACTTAACCTTTGCTGAACTTACAGTGTTTGTACAGCTTGTTTTGCTCTTACCAATCACACACAGCCTATAATCTCTCAAGTTGTACTCCTGTAACTTAAGAGGTGGCTGTCATCTCCACGGTTCACATTATATCTGACTATGCAGCTCGTGATGCTCCAGATCTGGCTTCTATAAAGACGTAGGATAAGATTACAGCTAAATCAGTCTTGTGGCTTTTCCCCAGGAAAACTTATGAAGTCCTAAAACTCCTCCAGTTATGAGTGGGCCCAGCAGGGCTGCAGCCGAGGGTTCCCCAACGGAGCAAGAAGTGAAACATAATACGAGTGTCACTGATCCTCCAAATAATAAGGCACTGACAGTGTGGAATGATAGCATGATAACTCATATAAGCTTTTAAAATCCTACACAGGTACATGACCCTCGCTTTGTAAAGAAGTCATTTTCCATGATATATCCCTCACTAATTCATCTGGCACATGCTTTATTCTTCTCCTCTCCTTCTATCCCCTTTCCTTTTGATGAAAAGTGGAATTATTTGCACTGTTACACACATGGTTTTGGATCTGTGGGTATCACCGTCATGGATAAGAAGGGATTGAAGCCCCTGGTACTTTTAATGAAATGAAGAAGAAGCGGTGCCACTGTGTGCTTTATAAGAAAATCCATTTCGGGAGCAGCAGGGCTCCAATTGGCTGTTCATGCAATCAGTGACAGTCGACAGCCGATTTTCATTAAGCTTCCATTACAGTCTGCGCAGCTAATGGAAAAAAATAACATGTTTGCAAAGAACATAAAACAGGGCTGAAGTGAGGTGCAGATGTCTACATATTTAGTCTATAAACCAAGGTTCTCCATGACTTCACTTCAAAGCTCAGAACAGGGAGCCAAAAGTAACACTTTCCCTAGACTTTGATCAGCATGTGATAGCTGTTTATTGGCACTGGAAGTCAAGCAAGGGTGAGGATCAATCCACCATGAGAGGGTGGGCGTCCCACTGAGGGGTAGGTGTGATTTTATTAAATCAACATGGAACGGGGGGAAACAGTGACTCTTTATTTATATGCATCTCACCACAGACGCAATTACTTCTGCCCACACAGAGAGGGTTTTCACCCTCACGATTCTGCTCTGAAACAATATTGTGAAATATCAAGTAGAATCTCAGCATGTCGGACGAATGCCTCCGCCAGCCTGGGAAGTCACAGCTTGACCTTTGACCTTTCACTGCCAAAATCCAAGCCTCCGGCTGTGTTCGAAACCGCATACTTCTCCTACTACTCATACTGACTTTTTTCCCGGATGCATACTAGATTCGCCGAAATGTTGGGTATGTTATATGTTATATGTTGGTAATGTTGAGTCAGTTCCTGGTTTCCTCAACCTAAACATTGCAAATGGGTGAGAGAGTGGCTGTGTTCCAAACCGCATACTTCTCATACTACTCCTACTAACTTTTTGAGTAAGCGAGAAGTTCCCGGATGCATACTAGATTTGCCGAAATGTTGAGCATGCATCATGAGGTTACTACTCATACTCAAACTACCCAAGATGCAACGTAACGTGACGTCGCCGATCGTCATTTCCTGTCAAAACGTCAGTTTCAAGCTAGCTACAACGAGTGTAGGTTCACTTCCTGTTTTCAAAACAAAAGCACCAATTGTATCGTAATGGCTTTCCCTATGATAAAAGGCAACGGGTATTTTATTTTGTGAAAATAACCGGAAGTGTGTTGCTCGGCTAGCTTTAGTAGTGCCGAATTCGTCGGAACAAAATTGTAAATAGCCGGTATTTTGTCAGGTTTTCAACACGTTGGGGATCTAAACGACTACTTTCTCGCCTGAAAATGTTTCAAATGTTGCTAAAATTTACAGAGTTTAGAGTTTAAGTGAAATCAGCTTCAGGCCGGCTGATTTCGGCTCGGGCAGGAGCGAAATGCATTGTGGGTAAACGCTTTGCATACTGTCTGATCGATGAGTATGCAGTATGCAGTATGTAGTATGTAGTATGCAGTATGCAGTATGTAGTATGCAGTATGTAGTATGTAGTATGCAGTATGCAGTATGCAGTATGTAGTATGCAGTATGCAGTATGTAGTATGCAGTATGTAGTATGTAGTATGCGGTTTCGAACACAGCCTCCGTTTCAAGTGAACACGTCCCAAATTTTTGAATAAATTCCAACTGAATGCAGAGTTGGTGCGTTTTGGGGTCTGAAAAGTCACAGAATTTACAGAGGTGGATGTCCCGCATGCATCCAGATTTGCGTTGGAAATTTGTCGGTATTTTAAGCACCTGAAAACTTTGAATCCCCCCCTGCATGTGCACTGTTGTTCAGACGCTTCCTGGACTGATTTGAAGCTCTCTTGCTTTCTTTTTATCCCTCTTACTCTCTTTTATTTTCACTTTTAATCTTAATTTGTTTTATATTGAATGATTAGTATCCCTTGTGTTGTATTTGTTGTTGTAGTGTTTATGATTATTTTTATTATGCTTTTGCTTCTGTACAGCACTTTGGTCTACTGAGGTTGTTTTATAAATAAACTATGACTATGAAGCCATTTAAAATCACGATGTGACGACAGATCGCAAATACGTGTAAAAATACGCAGCCTATGTTTTTCTTCTGCTGTTCAGTACAGCTTCTGCCCCACTTCTGATGACAGTTCCACGAGTTCGCAGCGTGATGATGTCAGCAGGTGCCATAATCAAACAGCCGCTGATAAATGCTAAATCAACACCACAAAATGTTTAAAACAACATGGCTGTTTGAGTTAACTGATCGGCTTAAAGTGGTATAAACTGACATTTTCCGTCTTTGCACATTGTAATGATTTAGGTCAAAGCCAGGACAGGAACATTTCGAGTCAAATCAAACATGTACACCCTGGAGTAATACGGCTTCCAGAAGCATTAGCTCGACGTCTTGGAAAATTCAGTTTAGTGTGATCTAACCAAGTTGTTTACTTATGTTTTAAATGACTGGTTTCAGCCAGATAAAGTCATATAAATGTACTGAGTGGTTCATTACGCCGCGGTTACATGCAACTGCAAACAAAGACACTTAAAGGTGCATTTCGTAAACAGAGACTGTCCAGCCTCCCCTCATTCTGACAGTTTGTGAAATGTCTAATGACCTTCAGTTTGATGGCTGAACTGTGATTAATTTAAACCTCTGCACCAAACTATGTTGGAAGTTGCATAAAGAGTCATTAAGTCACAGGACTGGACCAGGGACCCTGGACCAGGGATCAGAGACCAGGGACCATGGACCAGGGATCAGGGACCAGGGACCATTGACCAGGGATCAGGGATCAGGGACCAGGGACGACCAGGGATCAGGGACCATGGACCATGGACGAGGGATAAGAGACCAGGGACCAGGGATCAGGGATCAGGGACCAGGGACGACCAGGGATCAGGGACAATGGACCATGGACGAGGGATAAGAGACCAGGGACCAGGGATCAGGGACGACGAGGGATCAGGGACCATGGACCATGGATTAGGGACCAGGAACCATGGATCAGGGACGAGGGATCAGGGACCATGGATCAGGGACCAGGAACCATGGATCAGGGACCAGGGACCAGGGACCAGGAACCATGGATCAGGGACCGGGGATCAGGGACCAGGAACCATGGATCAGGGAACAGGGATCAGGGACCAGGAACCATGGACCAGGGATCCAGTCTTCCTTTTGTGAACCACGTTGGGACTTTTCAGTTTCATCAACACACTGTTTTGCATTAATTTGGCCAACTTACCTAAAAGAAGGTGGTTTGGCTGTTCTGGTGTTATAATCAGAAAACAATTCAGACTGTACGAGGTGCTTTGGGGCCGTTTCTGTGGTCAGGTTTGGGACTTCTGGTATGACGTCACAACTTTGTGACACTAAGTGTCTTTGACAGACTCTTCTAAAGAAGCCCTTTAAGGTGTCCATCTCATCTCCACACAGCTTATGAGGAGCTACGTGTCCGGACTCGTGGCTGCTGGTGGGTTTGACCAGTGACCTTACAGTCAAACCACTCTTCTGCTTTAGTTCCTCCTATGATTACTTTCTTTGCCCTTTCCTTTAACATCAGACTCACAGTAACTTGATCCTAGTGGATGAAAAGTCATAACGTCCCACTCTGAAGCATATGGAGGGTACACAAATTAAAAAAAGAAACATCAGGGATAGTTTTTGGAGTTACATTTCCAGAACAAACGAGGAGCATCTCGTCTTCCTCCTCCCCGGGACCTTCACTGGAACAGTTCAGGATATAACTCACCGTCCACCGCCTCCATTAACCGATGGCTGTATCTTGGAGTACAGCTGGTAACAATCACCATGGACTTAATGAAGCTTTGACATGAGAGCTCATATTCTCCTGAGCTGCAGACAGACAGTCCTACCTGGACCAGACAGCGAAGCAACCTTATCTATTCTGGATTTACGATGAACAAGACATAATTTGTTACCGTCTAAAGAAAACAGCGCATGTTCAAGAGGTCAGACTTTTTGCAGTTAATTACAGCTATGTATCATCGCCAAATTACCTGTATTCTTTGGGTAAAGTGACAAACAAATAAGATCATGTCAGCATTAGAACCATGTTACCCTATATATCCCTCTTATTACCCCTGGGATAGGATGTGTAAGTCATCAATAGCATTGCTGCTGCTTCCAGAAACCCTAAAACCATTCTTTTGAATAATGTACTCGGGTCTAAAGGAGGTTCCACTGGCCAGAGTTTTCTTTTTTGACACGTCATACAAAAAAAAGTCATAGCTTTTGTTGTTTCTCTTTTGTTTCCCAGGGAGACAGATGTAGTTTTCTTTAACATAACGGTTCCTCACCGCAGCCAAAGATCCAGTGTGACGAGCCAAAGCTCAGAAAAGCACATTTAAACACTGATTTATTTCCTGGAGTTAATCTAATATCTGCAACATATTAATAACATCAGGCTACACGTACAGTAGTAGTTTTAGGGGCTTGAGGTGAATATTTCAAATGTTTGTTTAACCTCCACTCAGTTTTTCAGGAGCTGTCAGACGAGGGAGTTTCTGCTACATGAAATCTGTCCAAGTCAGATTAATGGCTTGTTAAATACGTTGGCTGCAGCAATGTTGGATGAAAAAAGAGCTGAGGTGTGCTGTGCAGCAGAGCTCTGTCTTCATTATATCTCTTACCCACGGTCCAACCCTGCTGCCAGACGTGATCGCTGAGAATGGATGAATGTTAAAGTCCTCACTCTACCTTCAACAGTCACATTAAAAAAGAAAATAACGATCGTCAGAACTCACAATAATAACATAAACTTTCTGCAGATCACATGATCCGACTAAAGCTCCTTTTCTCCGAGTGGTTCGACACAAAGATTTTTAGATTTCATTGTTCCACAGCATGACACAGCTTCCACCGTGCTCTGCTGCTGGTGTTACCGTGGGCTTCACTTTGTTTCCACGGGCACATTATCCGAGAAGGAGTGAGGCTCGCATTCATTTATGGTTCTGCTCTAGGTTTTTACCCTTGGAGCTCAAACTGGTTTCGTCTTCAGTGTGTGTGGAGCACGCTGCACCAGGTCAGCGTGATGTTATGTAGAAGTCCTGCCTGGTATCGTTTCCAGCATGAGACTCTGTTTCTGTTATTGTTTTTATTTATTATTTCTTTATTATTATGTCTCTATTACTTATTATTTATGTATTTATTTATTTATGTATTTATTTATTTATTTATTTATCTATTTCTTTCATTCTTTCTTATTATTTTTACATTGTTCTTATGTTTTATGTCTCATACTTTGTGCTGTTATTCATGTACAGCACTTTGTTTCAGCCACGGCTGTTTTAAAGGGCTTTATAAATAAAGTTGAGTTGAGTTGAGATGAGTTCAAATTGATCTGACAAACATTTGATCAAAATATTGTTCATTTGGATTCACATACGTTGCACGGGTAAAAAAAGCTTTTAGGTCTCATGACATCCGAACCATCTGGTCCTCAATGGGTCTTAAAATGAGTTAAACATCAGATTATTATGTCCTGATACGCAAAGCCTTGTCATGTGCAGCATCACAGAGGATCTGGATGGTCAATGAAAAAATGTTGTTCTCCTGTCAGCTGATGCAAAGTGATGAATCTCCAGCAGGAAAACCCAGGTGTGATCACTCAGCGCTCTGATGGGTGCAGCTGGGCTTCGGGAGACGCTCCAGAGTTTAGAGCGCTTAATTAGTTAAACTGGGGCACACATCAGTCTTCTAACAAGTCTCTGTTCTGTCAGAGGGGATGGAGAGGGCGGGTGAGGAGGAGCCAGATGAAGAAGTGTTGCTGAGGCAGGAAACACTGCAGCCAGAGCAGGGACGATCCTCCGGCTTCTTTTCATTCCTGTCGCTTGTAGCTTTTTTTTTTATAACTGATTTTTTATTTGACATATACATTCATATGCAGTTATACTTGCTTAAAGTTCTTTAAAAGTCCTTTCTCTCTCTTTTTTTCTTCCACTGAAAGTGAGAAAAACAACCATACAACGTACGAGTCATTTACAGGTGAGAGCAACAACAATACAAAAAGAAAAAAAAAGAACCTACTCTCCTGTAATTAATAAAAAAAAATATTGGATAATACTTGTAAAGTACTCATATTAACGCAGAATGCTATATATATATATATATGTATGTATGTATGTAACTAGAGTCCAGGCATTGCCTGTACTAATAATGACCATCTTTTATCAAACATGTCTGTTTTAAGCTGTAGTCTTTTTCCATGATAAACACATTTTTTACCCCGTCTCTCCATTGCATTATGCTTGGAGGCTGTGGTTTCAACCAGGAAGCTGTTATAGTCTTCTTTGCTATCAGCAACAGGATTCTCAGTAAATATTTAGAGCTCTTATCTGTCATACTGTCAGGAATTATACCCAAAATGTAAAGTGCTGGTTCCAGATGGAGGTTAATGCCCATAATCTGTTTCATTTCCTTTTGAATATTCTTCCAAAAATCCTGTATTTTTGGGGCAATCCCAGAATATATGAGTGGAGTCGCCCACTGCTCCACACTCCCTCCAACATAAATCAGTTGTATTGCTGTATTTCGATGTAATGAACGGAGTGTAAAAGTAATGCATTTTCACTTTCCACTAGAATTCCCTCCATGTTGGACTATTAGTTAGTTTATGTCCCTCTTTAAATGTTTCCTCCCACTCTTCTTCTGACACTGGCTGTGTTCGAAACCGCATACTTCTCCTACTACTCCTGCTACTCATACTGAGTTTTTTCCCGGATGCATACTAGATTTGCCAAAATGTTGGGTATGCATCATGAGGTTACTACTCATACTCAAACTACCCAAGATGCAACGTAACGTGACGTCGCCGATCGTCATTTCCTGTCAAAACGGCAGTTTCAAGCTAGCTACAACGAGGGTAGGTTCACTTCCTGTTTTCAAAACAAAAGCACCAATTGTATCGTAATGGCTTTCCCTATGATAAAAGGCAACGGGTATTTTATTTTGTGAAAATAACCAGAAGTGTGTTAGCTCACTACGACTAGCTTTAGTAGCGCCGAATTCGTCGGAACAAAATTGTAAATAGCCGGTATTTTGTCAGGTTTTCAGCACGTTGGGGATCTAAACGACTACTTTCTTGCCTGAAAATGTTTCAAATGTTGCTAAAGTTTACAGAGTTTAGAGCTTAAGTGAAATCAGCTTCAGGCCGGCTGATTTTGGCTCGGGCAGGAGTGAAATGCATTGTGGGTAAACGCTCTGCATACTGTCTGATCGATCAGTATGCCGTATGGAAGTATGTAGTATGTAGTATGCGGTTTCGAACACAGCCATTATGATATTCACTTCCAGTTCGCTGGTAGCTTTTATACTGGAAGGAAACAAAGGAACCTCCAGAGGTGGGGGAGGAAAGGAAGGAGGAAGCAAGGGAAGGAGGGAGGATCCACAGCTCATCCCTCACTCTTATCTGGACAGTGAGGACTGTCAGGTCAAGTGTTCAACCTTCCTGGTGCCGCACTAATAATGGTCCCCCCCCCTCCTCTGGGCAGCAAGGTCAAGTCTACAACCAGAGGCCGATTTATCATCCATCAGCAGGACCCCGCAGCTTGAACACTCATGGATTTTAAAGGGGATCTTATTGTGCTGGCAGAGATCCAACACACATTCTTCAGCTATCTCTGCACCCAGAGAGTAGGTACAGTAAAATACCGCCGAACACCTTCAGCATGGGGAAGAACCGTTTGCTGAATCTGCATCTTTCTATTGTCAATGACTCACTGTTTTCACACAAAGTCTCTCCTTTGCTTCTTTTGTCCTCAGCGAAGGAGCTCCACTGAGGTAATTAGAGGTTCAGGACTTTCCTGAAGGGCACCTCAGGAATAATTGCACTGAAAGGTAACCACACTTTTTTAGCAGAGGATGCTGGATCTGGAAGAAGTGATAAGGTGGAAAAAAAACACTGTTCGTGGGCAGGGGTGCTGTTAAGGAAGCTACCGATGTTTTACTTTATCCTTCAGCAGAGCGTTAATGGTCTTAAACTGTATCAGTGCATGCAAAACTTAAACCTGAATCAGCTGATAAAGTGAAATAAATGTGTCTCTTTAACACGCCTCCATCCTAAATCAAGAATGCATCATATATACTGACCATTCAAAACTAAATATTTGTGCTTTTCTGGATTATTGGTCTCATTAACCTTTAATTTTATCACACATCTACAATCCAATCAAATCTTAGAATCAATCAACTCATCTAACCCAGAAAAAAGTAGGTTTTGAGGTGTTCTTTCTCTTTAAAGAAAACCATAATTTCGCTCCAACAAAGGACACAAACCCAGACAGATATTAGCCTTTAGAATATAATGACATTTTACACATGGACCTGCTCTACAGCAACGTTTCGTCATTAACAAACGCAGGAATCGTGTTTGGGACCAACACAGGGACGGGTGTTTTTCACCTCTTTATTTTGACAGAACTACTTTGTTGCAGATTAGGAGAATTTAGTAAGCAGAGGTCGACCGATTGGGGTTAAGCTATCAGCAATGCTGATCTTTACAATTGTGTGACACCAATTTTTCATGCAAAATGGTAAAAAGTCCTAAAATATGACATGAACAAAGCCAAAGGATGCATGTCTGCTTGCTCATCCCAGCATAAAGGTAAGCCTGCTCTTTAGTTTGGATGAAGAATACATCATAAATGGTTTGGGTGGCTTTTTGTGTTGAAGATCACTGATCTGAATTTGATCTAAAAATTATAACATTGTTTTGTTACACAATCATTTATGCTCCAAACTAGGCCAGCGGTATCAATGTCATAGAGGTTCCACCCTTAGTTAGGACCATAGTGTGAATTACGGGGGGGTTTTGACCCCCCCAATTACGACTTCCTCCCCCCTAAAACAACAGATTGGGGGTCGGGTTGAAACATTTATCTTACTGATCCGTAATTATAAATATTACAATACAAAGTATATTCCATATTCATGCCAGGAAGATGCTTGCAGTAAAAAGTTAGACCCCTGAAGCGGACTGTACCAAGTACATCCAAGTCGGTGCGTGTACGAAAAATAATTCACGCCAGATGGCCGTGCTGCAAGTAGCTGTAGATGGATATAAGAAGATATCTAACTAGTTTATTACACTTAAGTTTGTCACTTGCAGAGTTTCAGAGTTATATTGTGTCAGGTGACTTCAGACAAATGCTAACGTGCGTCTGTGGCTTTCCATCTAAATGTAAAATGTTACCGTGTGAATGTTAGCTTACATGTTATTACATTTTAGCTTACATGTTATTACATTTTAGCTTACATGTTGTTACATTTTAGCTTACATGTTATTAAATGTTAGCTTAAATGTTATTAGAAATGTTAGCTTACATGTTATTAAATGTTAGCTTAAATGTTATTAAATGTTAGCTTACATGTTATTACATGTTAGCTTACATGTTATTACATGTTAGCTTATATATTATTACATGTTAGCATACATGTTATTACATGTTAGCTTACATGTTATTACATGTTAGCTTAAATGTTAGCTTACATGTTATTAAATGTTAGCTTACCTGTTATTACATGCTAGCCTACATGTTAGCTTTGTGGCCTGTGCACGACACTCTAACCTGCAGTCGTGCACTGTGGTCAAGTTGAAAACAATGCCTAAAGCGTGCCGCGTTGCCAGGTTTGACAGTCGCCCCCCTTTTTACACCCTAGAGAAAATGTTGACCCCCCCAATTCGCTCAATGGTTAGGACCGACGGACCGTTGACATCGTGCACAGTTTAATGAAAGCCAACAAAGTTAAATTCTAGCTCCTGTTGACCTCTAACAATGTAAATGTGACAGTTCACTTTACAATCAAACATCAGGTTTTGATAGTTTAATGAAACTGAAACAAGGCGTCACTCATGAGTGCAGCGACGCACTCTTTTCCAACAGCTGCTGCGGCTAAAAGCGACCACCAACACGTTTGGCTGAAGGTCGCCATAAAAGGTAAACACATGTTGATCTATAACACCAGTAAAATGGGAATTTAGAAACTTAGGCTAATTGGCTTCGTATTCCTTTTTAAATCAAAAAGTACTTTATGAATGTTAGAAAACATGGTTAGGTATTCAAAAACACATTTTGAAGTCCAAAAATGATGCTTTAAGGGTACCCTGCATGTTAAAAACCGAGGCAGTGGGCTCTTGAACAGTTTAGTTTAGACTTCTCTTGCTTCTTTTCAATGTCTTAACATAGTTAGAGACGTTATGAGGAGAAAGTCTGAATCCCGTGATTAAGTTATACGGGATTTATGAGCATTTAAAGATGTGTTCTCATCTATTGTCACATTTCAGCTGCTCTAAAGTAACTGAATACAGCCCTAATCTGCAGGAATAGACCGGTCTGTGCTGTCACACTGCATATCTCCAGCCCTGACGGGGAAGATTAGGCCCTGCTGGTGATACATGTCTGCACTGTTCGGCTTCACAGAGCACAGGGAATCCAACACCCAGAAATCGAAAAAGGCAGTTTTGGTCGGTCTTGTGAAAATCGTTGTTTTCTCAGAGAGCAACAAAGAGCAGCAGAGGAGCTGAGAGTGACATCTGTTAGGCCTTACAGCTGGAAGGCCAAAAATAAAAGTAACTGGGTTGGGCCCCCTTTGCTGCACTCACAGAAATCAGCTGCAGGACAAATGTAGAGATTCCTCTGCGGTGGGATGCCATGAAAAACCGTGCCTATGTGCATAAAGCTACACAAAAGATGTAGCTTTATTGTATAACAAAGCTCACTACACACAGATGTGCATGCAAATTGCTTGCATCGAGGCTCATTATATGGTTTGATTGAACAGAAACATTTTTTTGGAGCAAACATCAAGGCAGCGATTTTTATCTGGGGCCGGAAAGAGCTGCCATAACCTCAAAGGATGCACTGATACACCATCGGCTCTTAAAGCCTGTGTCTCTTTACTCTCGAGATGTTTCTTATCCCAAAATGTAGACAACGTAGTTTTAGTCACTTAACGTTTCCTCGGATTTACATCATCCTGAATTGTCAGCGAGGAAATTGGTAAGTCTGCAGCGAGCAGCGCCACGGCGCCGTGACAAAGACGGATCTGCTGCGTCCCACCTCCCCGTCCTGCTCCAGCTTCATGACTCATCGGCTGCTCCATCATCTGAACATCAGCGACGCACCGCCCGCTCATCAGGCGCTCTTACCTGAACCGCAAAACAAAACGCTTAGTTAAATCACAGGATGATTTCTCTGTCTGAATCAGGCAGGATGAGAGGAGCAATCATACGAAGCAAAGATTCGCCTCTGATGTGCACCACAACTCAAGGTGGACATCGAGCTCTGATTTCAATACAAAACACAAGTCTGGTTATCCAATCACAGATGAGTCCAAGAAGAAAAACGGCATCCTTACATGCCAACAAGCAGCAGGATTTCTCTCAAACATCAGTCCTTTAAAGGGATAGTTCGCCTCTTTTGACATGAAGCTGTATGACATCCCATATTAGCAATATCATTTATGAACATTTTCTTACCCCCTGCTGCGTCCTGTGAGCCGAGTTCCAGCCTCGTTTTGGCGTTGACGAAGGTAGTCCGGCTAGTTGGCTGGGGTTTAAAAAATAAAGCGTTTTGCTTTTCAAAACAATATGCGTTCAAAAGAGTAACACATTTGCATCACAAAATCGTTCATCCAGATAAAGTCAGACCTCACAATCGCTTGGTGCTATTTTCTCTCCCTTCGTATATAAATAGCACCAAGCGATTGTGAGGTCTGACTTTTTCCTGTTCATAAATGATAATGCTAATATGGGATGTCATACAGCTTCATGTCAAAAGAGGCGAACTATCCCTTTAATGCTCTTTTTTCGGAAATACGTCTTTACCAAAAGGTCTCCGGTTAAAGTCCTGCTGCTTCCAAGGAACCTTCAGACCTCTCGAAACAACTCGTCCCACCACACTTATAAGTCAAATGTCATCTTTTGTTGCTCCTGTCCCAACTTTTTTCAGCCGTTACTTACGTCAGATTCAAGAAAACATTAGATGTTTTCCATCTTCTGTTCTGATATAAAACATTAGTTTAGCATCCTGTTTATATCTACACCTGATACAGAGTCTAATATAAAGCTATATTTGCTCTCTGTATCTGATTATTACTTGAATTCAAAGACGGGAATATGTTGGAACTGAAGCTTCGACTCTTGATTTGCTCCAACATGTCCAACTTTTAATATGTTTGATGTTCTTACTGTAAAGGATGACCTGTGAGTTAGACTGTGTCATCATGACAGTAGTGACTCGGCATCCAATTGAAGGCCTGACGAAAGGCTAACGAAAACTCACTAAATTCATCGTGTCATTAGACTAAATCTCATCGAGCATTCTTCTGTGTTCCGGATGCTCCCTCGTTCAAATCGCACCCATTCCAGGATTGTTTGATGCATGATCCTCATCACAGTGAAAAGAGGAAAGAAAGAATCTGAATTATAAATAAAGGGTAATGATGCTATTGTCATGCTCTCTTACGATCTAGTGCTGCTCCTCACCTTTCTATTTGAATAATGATTTATAATCATATTAGCTCTCTCCGGAGCCCTGCTCTGGAAAAGTAAAAAGCTATTATCCAGTTGTCAGTTTCCAGGAGACGCAGAGGGAGATGGAGCGGTGATGCTGACACATGCACATGCTGTAACTACACACATCCGTGCACTCTCACACACCTCGAAACGTGCACGTTTGTGAGCGCAGACGTACACAATTCACGCACAGACAAACACGCAAACTGAAGACTTTTTCCAGGCTCAGCAGGTGGAAAAACCCCTGCTGTTTTTTTGCAGGCTGCTGGGAGCGCCGGGTGGGCGGGGCTTAAAGCCAGAGAATCACTTGTCAATCACAGAAAAACGCACTCCTAACTGAACTCACGCTCCTGTATCTGAGCTCAGAAGCCCAAACATTGTCTACATGTTTCTGTGGAAGCATTACCAGCAGCATTTTGTTGCAGTGTTGCTTAAAATTTTTCTATATTTCTGCCTAAATTTAACTTAAAACATCAGAAGATTTCCCCACATTGTCCAGAAGAAGACAAACAGAACCCACCAAACAAGGGAGAAACTTGGTCGTGTATTTAAAGATGATTCTTCGGGATCTTTTCTTGCCATGAGTCAAACCTTCTCTTGCGATTCTGGTTCTAACTTATTTCTAGGGCCGATTAAAATGTTTAATCGGCCCTAGAAATAAGTGTCAACAGACTTTTACAAAATAAAATAAATAGTAAAACCTGCGCTAATGCGCGATAAAATATTTGTCGGCGTTAAATAATCAAAGAGTTAACGCGATAATAACGAGTTAACTCGCCCAGCCCTACTTATTTTCCTTTAAAACTCTTCGGTTTAATGGAAAATCGGCCCAAAAGCAGCAAAACGGGTCCAATCCACGACACTTAAAGCACGATATTGTGCAGAAGGGATAAGGTTCTCGTGCTGGAAATGCAATGTCGTCCCCATTCTTCTCATTTAAACCAAATATTTTTGTTAAGGAGTCAATTGTGTGCAAAGTATATTACCGATAACCTTCTATCTTGTCAATGTGGTCTTTGAGGTCCATCATTATGAGTCCAACACTAAGAGAAGACTCCTAAACATGAACATTGGCCAACCTTAGAGAGACCAGGTCGTAATCTGGGAAATAACTGTCAAGATTAAGCAACATGAAGCTGGTAAAGGTTATAACAAGTTATAACAACTTTATGATATAAATATATATATAAATGAAGGTTCAAACACCAATGCTTAAACAAACAATAAAGACTCTTCACCTTAAAGGGAGTAAAACAGAAAAGAAGCAGACGAGACACATATTTCTGATAGATGCTGAGACGTTCAGTATAAAGACAGATACCACACTGCAGTGAGAATGAGATATCATGCATCACTGATCAATACCGTCGGTTGCTCGGCCTAATCCTCTAAAACACATTTAGACAGTCTCTGTTATATCATAAGCATCTTAGGAGCAGAAATGTGTTTACGGTGCCAGATTGTAGTCTGTCATTAACCCCGTTTTGATGTTTCACACTGATACCAAAGAAGAAGAACTGTTTGGTTTGGGGGGACTTTCACTCAAATAAAGTTAAAGTTTTATGGAAGTGTCACTTTATTCTTTATAAAATTGCTTCATTACTCTTTGTTTAGTGTACAGAAATGTACTGTACCACCTAAATCTGACCTATGAATCATTCAGGCAGGAAAAGGGCTCCTAACTCAAGGGAAGAACCAGTGTTGTGTCCCCACAGAACAGACAACTCAGCAAAGAAGCCGTTTTAAACTGGATCTTTAGGCACTTTGTTCCCAGCAGCCTGTCACAGAGACACATCATTTGTTCCCATTTCTTTAGCTGCATCTGTGAAAAACAGCAAAGATAACACAGTCTGACAGACAGAAAACAGGATTTCTGCAGCAACAAGGTGATTCCCAAAGAGCTGTTAGCTGAAAACTTGGCATATCTCAGCATGGTGTGCAGTGTGTCCTTAAAACATTTGAGGAAACTGGACAAGTGGAGGACAGAAGAAGAAGTGTCAGGCCTAAAGAACTATCTACAGCAGATGAACAGGATCTGAAAGTGATGTCCTTAAGAAAGAGGAAAACATCCAGCAAAGCCCTGACACAGGAGCTGAGAGATGCATCTGGACCTTCAGCTGATCCATCTGCTGTTGGCCCAAGCCTCATCAGAAATGGGCTCCATGGAAGGGTGGCTGTCAGGAAGCCGTTCTTAAGGAAGGGAAACAGGGAGAAAAGGCTGAGCTGTGCCAAAGGACACAAGAAGTGGGCTGAAAATCAGTGGCAGCGGGTCTGATGGAGGGATGAATCCTCCCCAGAGCCCAGAGCTCAACATTACTGAAGCAGTGTGGGATCATGTTGGCAGAGAACGGAACAAAAGGCAGCCCACATCCAAAGAAGAGCTTTGGGATGTCCTTCAAGAAGCCTGGAGAACTATTCCTGAAGACTCCTTAAAGAAAGGACAGAAAGCTGGTCTGAGAGGGTTCAGGCTGTGTTGGAGGAGAAAGGAGCTCAGAGCAGATATTCACTTTAAAGCTGCTCAGAACTGAACAAACTCTGATTTTACCTTTTATAAAGTGTATTTACATGTATGTTTGACCATGTTTCAGTTAATTGCTGCACTTATTTCCTCTTAAATTATAAATGACTGCTTAAAAGAGGCCACTCTCTCTCATAACTCCCCTTCAACCAAAGACACAGTAGAAGCTCCTATTTACACCATAATTTGTATGAAAGTTTCTTTAATTCCTTTAATGTAGCAGGAAAAAAAAGGTGTTTTAAATCCTCCCTAAATCAACTTTTCTCCTTCCCTGATGATTTGGGGATATATAAACAATACTGTGTTTTTAAGGCATGACAGGTGGAGACAGAGTCGCCGGATCAGTGTCTCACCATGTGACAGAAAATCCCATCTACAAGTTGATAAGGTTGCTAAATAGGAAACGTCCATAAAAACGTCAAGCTTAACGGGTTTTGGTTCCAGCGTGGGGTGAATAATCGGGCCGGGCCGGAGTAAGATTTCTTTAGAGTCTATTTCAGGGGATGAGATCCGAGACAGAGGCGCCCACACACACACACACACACACATAAACACCTACTTCCTCCCATCGACCAATCCCTTTCACACACAAGCCCGGGAGCTGCTTCCAGACATTTAATCTGCCGTGATTTACATTTGAAGGCCTTGGTGTCGTGTTTGCTGAACGTGATATTCCATGTCGAGAACATTATTCCGACCAGGAAACAGCAGAAACAGCAGCAGCGGCGGCTCGGCCGGCCTGGTTGGAAACACACCGAATGCATCTCTAAGCTTTAAAGATGAACCACGGAGTGTTTCTGCCTCCTTCAGAGCATCATTCAGCTGTGAACATGCTGCCACTCTGACCTCTCGGCACCTCTTCCCACCTCATTTCGTCAGGACCCATTCAGGGATAATTTCCCAACAGGACCCCAGTGGCCGTGCACACAAAGAGCAGGCCAGCCAGCAGTAATTACACCATGCAAATGCCATTTAGGCCCTTTAATACGGGCCGGTGTTGTATCACTTCAATTGGTTCGGCGTTTATCACCCGGCGCACACGCACATCTGTGGAGCCCAGAGGAGGGGGGGGGCGGCAGTCATCTGCTCTCCCATTCATGTGGATATTTCCCCCTTTTTTCATTTTCTCCTCCATGTTTGCCTCTCCTTTTTTTTCTTTGATCACTTAAAATGTGTGGAGTCTCTCTCTCTTCTCTTCTCTTTATTCGTCCTCTTATCAAAGTCCACGTTCGGGCATGGTGTCGCCGTGCGGTGCGGAAACAAAGGACGTGAAGCCTTTTCTTAGAGCCCTAACTGGTCCATGGATGTCCTCAACACTGCTTATCAAACCACTTGGCCTCTTCTGCTCAGATCCTTGCCTCCACCACGCTGGTGGGTGTGTCTGGGGGTGAAGCTGCCACTGAGACAGGTAGTGTTGGCCAGCTGCTTTGAACAGGTGTACAGACTGTGTTCCCATCAGACTGATCCGTGCACTTGGCCGTGGACCAGACACTGATGGGTAAAGCTCCTCTCCCCCTTTGTCTTCTTCTTCTTCAGCGTCTGTTTCTCGTTCATTACCCGTCTCTCTCGACTTCCAACCACCCTCATCTTCCTCCTCCTTCCTTTCCCTTTCTCCATCAGCACAGGACTCTCCACAGATACATCCGCCCGCTCCCTCGCGGCTTCTTCTTTGTCTTGGTTAGCCTGCACCGGTGGCATCCACACAAATATAAACACACACACACACACACAGCCATGCATGACCAGACAAACAGTGTTCAGTGCAGGAGGCTGATGGGAGAGTAACTACGCATGAAGAAAACCTCGGTGCGAGCAGACAGACCGATGAACACTTTGTGGTGAATACTGATATTTCTTTTGGTTGACAAAACACTAAGAAATAACATCACATGTCATGTTTATACGGTTTAAAAAACGCATTCAAATCATTTTAATCACTCTGGAGGAAAAAAATATATATATTATCGTCTTAAAACCTATTTTTATTCCCTGGCTTTTAACCCAGCAAGAGACTCTGTTTCTGTTATTGTTTTAATTGTTTTAATATGGTTATTGTTTATTATTTATTGTTTATTAATTAAAGTTTTTTTTAAATTTATTTATTTGTTATTTTTACATTGTTTTTATGTTTTATGCCTTATATTTCGTGTTGTTACTCATGTACAGCACTTTGTTTCAGCCACGGCTGTTTTAAAGGGCTTTATGAATAAAGTTGAGTTGAGTTGAGAATTATTATTGTTATGATGAGGCCTTGAAATATTATAATATAAAAAAAAAGTGGCGAGGAAATGATTTGAACCAGATCTGATAAGATGAATGGGAGCCATTAGCAGAGGGAAATTAGTTCTTTGGGGGGCACTGACACAGTTTCCACTGCTGCTGCACTGACATATTTAGCCTCTGAGGAGGCATTATTTCTCTGAGCATCTAAAGAAAAGGAGGTGACGATGAAACGGTGTGATGAAAAGTCCAGTTGTCCAGTTAATAAACTCCTGTTTTTTTTAGTTTTTTTTTTACCAAGAACGAGAAGGAAACATTATGGTCTGTAAAAAAACAACAAACAAGACATCGTAACTGGTGCACGAACGCTGATCAAGATCCTGTTTGAGACATTCTGCTGCTTCTGAACCTTCCTCTGGAGCTCACAGTGCACGTAAGCATCGCAGCACCGTGCACGTGAGCGGGGATTTTTGTCAGATGACGCTGAGGTTAGAGGATCAGGGTTTTATTAGAGCAGAGCGACAGTGTGGAAAGGTTTTAAGTGACTGCATGTTGACACGTAGGTCACTGAAACCATCTTTTTTTTTTTTGGAAATCGTCTCAACTGACCCCGACTGTAACGTTCATGTGTGGACTGGAAAATAGTTTTTTTTTTTGGCCTGTGGAGTCATTTTCGTGTGCTGATGTCAGAATATGTGCTGAATTCCCCTGCAGACTTGATCAGACCTCGAATTGTTGGCCGTTTTAAATTGAGCTGCTTTGCCTGCACATCCGGGGGAAGACAGCTATGATGAGATCATTCGTCAGAAAAACTGCAAACTGAACTATTTAGCAGGGGAGAGGAGAGAATCTGTGGCAGGGACGCCTTCGAATGGTCAGTTCATTTAATTGTCTTTTTTAGCGTTAGCCTTGCTCGGACAAAAGAAACAGCCAAATCTGTGAATAAAAGCAGCTTTACATGGATCTAAACACTTACACTTCACTTGCTTTTACAAAAATATGCAAAAAGATGGAACTTTAGAGCACGAACAGAGCACCCAGGCCCATTTGAGCCTAGTTACGTGTATGGATAAAGAACCCCGACCACACGTTACCTGGGTGTAAGACCGGATTGGAGAAGCTTGAGTTCATATGATGTCGGTCAAATTTACACGTTTACACACACTTTAAAAGACCTGTTTTGATCGGATTGATATAATAAATAGTTTTTATCTTGTGTCACTTAAAAAGTTCTCAGGAGAGCATCTGAATTAATCTCCTGTTTGTCTTGACAGAAGTAGAAGTACATTCACTTTTATAAAACAGGAAGTACCGATTCGCCTTATTTCCTAAAGTTAAAGAGACACTATGTAATAAATTAAGTCATTTATTAGCTCAAATCAACATATTCATTCATAAGTTAGCCCTCATTGGTGTAAAATGATCTCTCTCAAAAATCTCACTTATCCTCCTGAGTGAAGAATAACTTGTCTGTATCTACATAGAGCGGGCAAGCTCTATGGAGGCTGCCATGTCCTTCCGGTCTATGAAAAACGACGAAGTGCCGAGAGGGACATAAAGCACTTCGAATCGTGTTTTCCCCAACGCCAGGCCTGCAAGCGGAAATGACGTCATTGTGACGTCATTTCCGCCGAATGGCTTATTATAGCCGCTAATGCTAAATAGATTTTATCTCGTAAATGATCCCACTAATAATGCATTGATTGTTTCCAAACTTCTGCCGCACATAGGCTCTTAACTCACAAAACGAGGCATTAGAAAGTTTGTAAGTTTACCGGGAGTTTATTTACCGCTGCTAATGCTGCTTAATGCTAACGCTGCTAATGCTAACGCTGCTAATGCTAACGCTGCTAATGCTAACGCTGCGTCGACGTCACTTCCGGTAACTCCCGGAATATGACTAATTGCATTGTTTTCACACCAAAGGCTATGTCAACTTATGTTATCTGACATGTTATCTGTCATCTGTATTCATAGTGTTGTTGTATGTGTGTTATGTAATCCTTTGTACTGTGTGTCTTGATTTCTTTTTGTTTGGATGGACCTTGAGTCTGAAGCTATAGCTTCTTGAATCTTGACACATTCCGCTTGCCGTAGTTCAAGAAGTTGCAACGCACATTTGAAAACGTGAGGCGCTAGAGAGCAAATTCATTCAACTTTGCAAAATAAATTTGCACCACTAGATGGGGGAAGAAATTACATAACGTCCCTTTAAAGTTTAAAAAGTACCGACACAGACGTGTATTCTTGGTTTAAAAGTAAAAAAGTGACCATTTCAGGGTCAGTTCCATGAGCTGCCTTACTGAAAAGCTAACTCAGCCTCATAGCATATCAGTAGAGTAGCACCTTTCTGACTTCACATGCTAATAATTGATCTGAGAGCAGTTCAGTTAAATAAGGGTGAAGATAAGTTGAACCTGAATCAGCTCCGTCTGCAGTCTTATCCGGTTCTCTTTTATCCATGTTGTTAGTTTCATCGACTCCTGATCAAACACATCGTTTCCAACCTCAGGTTTGCTTCTTGTTTCGCTATAAAAAACTAAATCCCCAACAGATATAAACAGTAATTCAGCAAAGAAAGACATTTTCTACTAATGCTTATCAGTATTCTATCCAATGTTTTACGAGATAAATGATAGAAATTGAACATTTTGCATGTACTTCCAGAGGTGGGTAGTAACGAGTTACATTTACTTGAGTAAGTTTTTGAAAAAATTATACTTCTGGGAGTAGTTTTAAATCACTATACTTTTTACTTTTACTTGAGTAGATTTGTGCAGCAGAAACTGTCCTCTTACTCCGCCACATTAGGCTACAATGAGCTGGTTACTTTTCTTCTTACCTCTTTGGTATTCTACGCCTCATTATTTTTATCCCCCCGCGTACGCCTCATTTTAATGTTTTATTCTGACAGAGAGAGAGACTTCCGCCAAAGGCTCTACCACCTGACTGTGTTCCACCAATCAGACGCAGCCGTGCAGTCTGGTCACGTGACCAAACTCAATCTCAGCGGCGGGACGGGTTAGCTTTACAGTTTACAGTCGTAGCAAACAAACAAAGAATCAGATGAAAAATGTCAGAATCAACGGTGGGAAATGAAGACACAGACGAGGCCTCATACTGAAAGCATGTTTACCTTACAAAGAGTGAGAAACAGCAGCCACATTATGTGTCTTCTGTGTCAACCAAAACAAACGGACATTTCAGCAGAAACTCAACATCTAACTTGAGGAAACATGTAGCGGGAAGTTTCCTAAATTCGTTTCCCCCCATGTATAGATGAATGTTTGTTTTTCAGGTTACATAGGTTTTAAACATTTCCTAAGTCTTTTATTTTTTTTTTAAATACTTGAATTTACCTGAATTATTTTAATTTAAGTTATTTTGTAATTAATTAATTCATTTTAATTTATTTTATCAATTGGATGAACTCTAATTTGCCTAAAGATGATTATTTTGTATTTTTGTCTGTCTGATGAATTCTTGTGTTAACAAATAAATTAGACGTTACTCAACAGTTACTCAGTACTTGAGTAGTTTTTTCACCAAGCACTTACTCAAGTAATTATTTGGATGACTACTTTTTACTTTTACTTGAGTCATATTATTCTAAAGTAACGGTACTTTTACTTGAGTACAATTTTTGGCTGCTCTACCCACCTCTGTGTACTTCACAGCCATCTTCCTGGGGAACGATGTCAAAGTCAAAGTCCTTACTTATGACTGTTTAACTATTTCTAAAGACATGAAGATATTCTGAAACCATTTACACGATGAAACACAACTGTTGTTCATTCAGGTGAGCAAAGGTTTTTTTTTTCTAGATAGCTGAAGCCAAAAGGTCATCGCCCCGGCCTAAAACCCGCCCGTCGCTGCCAGTGAAAGACACCGATTCAAACTCGCCCAAAGCCATGAACAAAGCCTGAAGCCTGATGAGTTGGATTCTCCTGTGATCTTTGTCTCCTGAGAATCCATCTGCCTCACAAGGTAAACATTTGCCGGCATTTGGCACAAGCAGAAACGCAAGGAAAACACCTTCTGTTGGGTTTATCCTCACTTGATCCCTGTCAGAACAGACAAAGGCCCGACATGTCTTCGGTGAAGTCTTCAAACAAAGCTTGAAAAAAACGAACTCCAAGTGCACTTAAACGATGATCTACTCCGTGATCCAAAACTCTGCGAGTCCAAATGAACTTGGCTGCCTGTGTACATAAAGCTATGTTCCTTTTCTGTGCAGAATAAACACAGACGGCACTTACTGATTTACTTGACAAATGTTTGTCATAAAAGAACTAAAATCAGAGCATCGGTTTCCATAAAAGGTCAACCGGCGAACTCATTTTTCGTCCAAGTCTTCCCTCGATGAACTCTCGTTTTCTTTTGAAGCACTTCCTCAGGTCGCGAGATCACAGATGAGGTCACATCCTGTCTTTTCTGATCAGACCTGAGGGACTGGCTGCAGATGTGGGGGCCGGGAGGTCGAGAGTCTTGTGAAAAGAGATAGCCAAGGGATCCTCTTTTTCCCCCTTTTGTTTTCAAATACTCAGTTTTTGGTGGAGATTAAATGTTTGTGTGTGTGGGTGATTTTATTTCCCCCCTCATGGGACGCATCAGTGAAGTGGCCAAAATACACCGAGAGAGCCCTTAAACCCCAACCATGTAATGAACCTGCCATATGTACAAGTGTAATTAAGAGTTGCATTAGGGAGAGAGACAAAAACTTTGGATGTTCTTATCCTTTAAAGCATCAGTTTACATTTTCCCAAATTCTGTGTCACAGATATCAAACTGAGGCAGAAACAAGGGCAGTAAAACACGAGTTCCACTGGGTCCTTTAAATCTATCGAGCCCTGTAACATAAGCTAGCACTTATGGACTGTTACACTGACAGTCTGGTTCGCCATCTTTACGATACAATTCGGGCTAAATCTTTCCACTGTTAGTGTGTGATGGTGCAGCTGAACAGAAGGCGCTCAGCTTGGAATCTAATTTCCTCATTAAGCGGTCAAGTGGCTGCCTTTGTGAGAATCCTCCAGGTTCGGCGTGCCGTGTGAGCACCCTGTTCCACGTCCGAATTTGCATTTTCACTTTCACGTTTTCAAGCCGGAATTATGCACGAAAGCTAAGATACGAGATCCCCCTTGTAACAGAGCCCCCCGGTTATTAGCAGCAAACACCACAACAAAATAATGAACAATAACCACGCTCTACGAGACAGATACAGGGAGCGATCGCAGCCTCTGTGGTTGTAATACCTGGCCGCTGCTTTGGCAATAACGCTGGTGGAACTGCTAATAGAGCATTATGGGAGCCCAGGGACCAGCGCTGACAGGTGATTTATGTCGCCTCTGACGACTCCGGCCCGCGAACCAAACCCTGATAAAAGAAGAGCTAGATTGGAACAAGCAGGATGATGAATAGACTACACGATCCAGAGACCCGTCTCATTAGAGAGAGGAAAAGAGAGACGGAGCTCTGGCCATTTAGCTAATGTAGCGAGTCATTGTGTGAGTGTGCGCCTGTGTGCATCCATCTGCATACCCATGGTTGGGAGTGTGTGCGGCTGTGCACTGAGGGACCTCAGTAGCAGGTTGGAAATTAATGACACACTAAATATATGGCGAGGCAGCTTGACCCTGCATAATACCGACATATAGGATTAACCTTGGTTGCCACTTGGGGCCTTTGTTAGCCCACATGCTGCTACGAGTAAACAGGGGGCCACGGCTCCGAATAGGTATTTGTGAGCCCCATGTTGCTGGATAAAAGAAGCTGATTTATTTTCTCACTGCTTAAAGGGGATAAAGTGATGCATTTAGGATTAAAGGATTCAAAGTTTGCGTTTAATAAATAGTCAAAGCGCGGATAGTCTCAGGAAGGAGTGAGCAGAGCACGGTGGATTATAAGAGATGAATTTCAAAAAAAGGGGGTGTCTTGGAAGCTTAAGGACACGAGAAGAGGATTTGATTGGGTTTTGGAGTGATGGTCTGACAACAAGATGCTGCAGGATGTCACCTACAGCCTCTGGAAAATTAGAATCTCTCACTGCTTCCTCACATTTAGCAAACAAAATATCTTATGAAGAAAATAACTAGCAGAAAAATTGATGGAAACAGAAATAGTTGCAGCCCTATGTGTGGCAATCTTAAGATTAAGCAACATTAAAAGGCCTCACACAAGTCAAAGTATCGACTATAACTTCATGAACAGCATAATAAATACTGAGATCACTGTGAACAAGTAAATAACATCAAATGAGGACTTTCACCTGTCCCACTTCAGTAGTTATATACTTAAGAGGCCTCAAAGGCAACTAGTATAAACAACACTTGGGGAAATGTTACAACAAACATAACAAAATTAAAGGATCTACAGAATCTAAGCCTGTATTCACTCATAACTTTATAACTTCATAACATAACTCAATCATTAAAGGCACAATGTGCGATTTTTATGTCATTTTGAAGTGTATTGCATACAAAAAACACCTATACATACCATAAGAGTGTGCAGAAATAATACTACTGGCATGTCCTAACCAAAGTTTATACGCAGCATAGCTGAGTTTTACTGCAGAATTAGCAGGCTAAACTGATAGCGCCGGACCGGCAGTTTTTCTGGCCAGGAGGTGGCGATATAGAGTAAAATCAACCTCCGTTCAACCCTAGGCAGTAGAAAAAATTGCTGGTCTGGCGCTGGCCCCGCCCCCACCCCACTCACTCCTCCTCAGAGCAGGTGCTAGTGGCTTCAGAGAGGCTAACGAGATGGCAGATGCTAGGAGGAGTGAGTGGGGTGGGGGCTGGGTGGGCCGGCGGGTGGCGGTCCCAGCGCCAGACCAGTGATTTCTTCTACTGCCTGGGGTTGAACGGAGGTTGATTTTATTCTATATCGCCACCTCCTGGCATAAAAATCGCACATTGTGCCTTTAAGCTAAGTGCTAATAATGGCAATACGCAGCATCTTCATACTTGCCAATATGAACCGAACCGAACCGAACCGAACCCATCCACCTCGTCATATCGAATATGTTTACCAACAGCCAGGGTACCTGTCGTGGCAAAAATATATGAAAAGTTATCTACAATAAAATTCTTCAAAATTCTTCTTCCACAGCTTTTCTTTGTTGTTGTTTTATTGTTGCTAAATCTAACCAAGAAGTTTAAACCAATCAAATACTCATGATACCAACATCTAGCAAAGAACTTTTATGCTTAAACCTAATCAGGTACTTTTGTTGTCAAACCAAATCAATGACTTTTGATCTCTAAACATAACAAATAACTTTTTTTTTACTAAACCAAACCAAGTACTTTTGTTTCCTAAACCTAAACAGGTTCTGCTATTGCCTAAACCTAAACAAGTACGTTTGATGTCTGAAGTTATTCAAATACTTTTAATGCCTAAAATACCCAAGAGCTTTTTGGACTAAACCAAATCTAAACCAAAAGTACTTTTGTTTCCTAAAGCTAAACCGGTCCTAAACAAGTACTTTTGATGTCTCAATTTATTTAAATACTTTTGATGTCTCAAGTTATTTAAATAATTTTAATGCCTAAAACTACAAAGTACAAACTACAAAAAAAGACAAAGTAAAGCAGCGGCCTGCTGAAAAGTCCATTTTGCAAGTACTTACTCATGAAAAAAGACAAGACAAATAGAAACGATGATTTTGTAAAGACACTAAGTCGGGGGATCACTGTTATTTATAACCCATCCTCAGGAAGACAAAAGTGCCTGTGCAGAATTTCATGGTAATCCATCCAATAGTTGCCAAAAGATTTCCCTCCCGGTTACGCTGGATGAAAAATTGTTGGGTCACCAAAGTCATTAGTATTAATCCTCTGGAGAATATGTCTGTATAAGTCTGCATGTCAAGCCATGTAATAGGTCAACGTGTTGGACTGCCTGAAAGGCGTCATAAAAGCCACGGTGTGTGAACATAGTTAAAAACAAAAAGAAAAGTTGGATCCTCAACATTGCCCCACGGGGACAAAAGTCAACCCATTCACATTTAAAAACCTCCCAGGCTGAAGCCTCCTGCTCTTATTGCCATGATGGATTTCCCATTTAGCTTGACCCTATATTCATTAAAAGAGGATTTAAACCCGTTAAAAAGGGAGAGCAGAGAGGCCCCTTGGGGACTGTGTTTGCTCTGCCGGGCCCCCTGCCTGAGACACACACTTTCTCCGTCTCACACACACACACTGGCTGCCTCCTTTGGCCTATAACTCTCCCTCAGACAGGGCTTGTTAGCCGTGGAGAGCTGGGGAGGAGGGTCCAGGTTTTATTAGTGGCAGCAGCTGCACTCCTCTCTGGCTCTATAAAAGGTAATTACTGCTGGTGGTAACAAGCTAATTGATTGCTAATTAGGTGAATCAGTTCTCTAAGTGCTGTCCCATTTATTGACAGATGGTGACAGAGAGGGTGTGCGGCGGCTTGGCTTGTGTATCATTTAGTTTTTTTTTTTGTTTAAAAGATGAGCGTCGTGCACACACTTGAAGGTGGATCTCCGGGTGGTGGAGGACGGTCTCTGTTAGGACGGTGCTGGAGCAGAAACGTGATTGATTCAAGCGAGGGCTCGCAGTCGGAGAGGAAATGAGAGCAGAATGGGGGCGGCACACGGTCTGTCGGCGCGCTCAGGGGACCATCGGGCCCCTGTATGGGCTCTCTTATGGAAATGAGGGGCCACGGAGAGGGGAAGACGGGGAAATGTGAGGGGGGAGAGGAGGAGCTTCAGCTCATCAGCTGGCATGACGGCAGGAGAACAGAAAGGCGGAGGGAAGCTGCTCAGAAGAAAAGAAAAAAGATGTGGTGGGAAATTTAAAATAACTCCGTGTGTTAAAGGGGTAGTTCGCCTCTTTTGACATGAAGCTGTATGACATCCCATATTAGCAACATCATTTATGAACATTTTCTTACCCCCTGCTGCATCCTGTGAGCCGAGTTCCGGCCTACCTGCTGTGTAGACCGTGCAGTAAACACCGTAACAGGTGCGGCTATCGGCAGGGGGCAGCACGCAGTGATACGAAGGGAGAGAAAATAGCACCAACCGATTATGAGGTCTGACTTTTTCCTGGAGAATGATTGTGTGATGCAAATGTATTACTCTTTTGAACGCATATTGTTTTGAAAAGCAAAACGGTTTATTTTTTAAGCCCCAGCCAACTAGCTGGACTACCTTCGTCAACGCCAAAACAACAGAGATGGGACCAAGTCACACATGTGCAAGTCTCAAGTAAGTCCCAAGTCTTAGCTTTCAATCCCAAGTAATTTTTTCTTGGGCAAGTCAAGTCAAAGTCAAGTCACCTTATTATTGCAATTTTACCTGCAGAATCTGATCTTAATGTAGTGAAAAGACAAGATAAAAGTAACTGTCAGTGAATATCATCGGCCAATGTGTCCAACCTGTCCACCCCGTATCATATCAAGCTAATGTTAGCTAACTACCGACTAGGCTAACCGGATAATATTAGCTAATTTGATAAGCACTTACTGGTCAGAATGGATCTTCAAATGACGAACAAAGTTTGAAGTTATGCTAGATGCTTAACATTCAAGTCACTCAAGTCATTGTGTCTCAAGTCAAGTGCCGAGTCTTTAACTTCCAAGTCTGAGTCGAGCCTCAAGTCTTTTATTTTATGTCAAGTCAAGTCACAAGTCATCAAACAGCAACTCGAGTCGACTTGAGTCCAAGTCACAGTGACTTGAGTCCCCATCTCTGTGAAACGAGGCTGGAACTCGGCTCACAGGATGCAGCAGGGGGTAAGAAAATGTTCATAAACGATGTTGCTAATATGGGATATCATACAGCTTCATGTCAAAAGAGGCCAACTATCCCTTTAAGTGTCCCAAAATTACATAAATACACAAATAAAACGAGTCAAAAGTTAGTCAACAAGAGGGCAGAAAACGGCTTTATCTGCTCTGAAAGGACCCCTCTGTTGGCCCTTGTGCCAGCTCCTCCATCGCTCTCTGCAGGAGAGAAAGTCACAGCCGGCGGCCCTCTAGAGTTTCCTCTCTGATGGCATTTGACATGCCCGTTTTCCGCCCGCTCGCTGGCGCGTCACAGTGGGTGGCGGGGCCAACCACACCAGTTGTTTTTGATTTACGGCCCTCAGGGTGAAAGGTTTATTGGTTCGGACTAGTTAGTACAGGGCTAAAATAAGGATTCAGTGAAGGGTGGGGGGTCCCTTCACCCCTCCCGGAACTGCCGCCACCTGCCATGTGCATCCACCAAAACACACACACACACGCTCTACATGCACGAACCCATCCACATCGGTGTGTGCATTCATAGACACATGCCTCTCTGTTTATGTCTGCCCCCGTCTTATTGTCTTATCCCTGCTGTCTCACTGCCAAAACCCTTTATAATCTCAGTTGTGTTGTCACAAAAGTATGTGTTTAACAATTAAAACTGCGACAAATTGATAGAAAAAAATAGATTTTAGACAGTTGTAACAAGGATGTATGAACAATGGTGACCCAGAACTTTTTGGACTAAACCAAATCAAGTACTTTTGTTTCCTAAAGCTAAACCGGTTCTGTTGTTGCCTAAACCTAATCAAGTTCTTTGGAGTTCTCAAGTTCATCAAATACCTTTAATGCCTGAAGCTAACCAAGAACATTTTGGACTAAACCAAATCAAGTTAATTTTTTGCTTAAACCCAAACATGTTATGTTGTTGCCTCAACCTAAACAAGTGCTTTTGATGTCTCCATTTATTTAAATACTTTTGATGTCTCAAGTTATTCAAATCACTAAATCAAGTATTTTTGTTTCCTAAAGCTAAACAAGTTAATCAAGTTTGAGTTCTCAAGCTACAATAAGTCTGCAAAATGACCGTAATGTAATGTAATGTGACACATTTACAGGCTAACGTTTATAACAGAGATGAAGGGACAAACTTTAAGCTGGACGTTTTAACTTGGATTTGACCAAAGTAAAATAAATGTACAAACAC
Source organism: Odontesthes bonariensis (assembly GCF_027942865.1). Lineage (NCBI taxonomy): Eukaryota > Metazoa > Chordata > Actinopteri > Atheriniformes > Atherinopsidae > Odontesthes > Odontesthes bonariensis. Next base: position 18,942,757 of record NC_134516.1, on the reverse strand, counting down.
AAAATAAACTGCTATATAACACGTGTAAAACTCATTAATTAGGTAGATTTTGCCTTAATACAAAGCAAAGATGAGCTAAGCTAAAGTAAGTGTCTCATACCTGTAATTTCATATCGAACGGATACAAATATTTCACTAAGAAACAAAAAAAATGTTTCCAAAAAATGCCCAAAGTTTCCTTTTAAAGTAAACTGTGGCGTCTCGCAGATGTGCACGGTGTGTCATGTTGTTTTATAGCAGAGTAACGACGTGTAAATAATGGGGATAAAACTGCTTCGTGGTCATGCTCGCTGCCTTCTGAAGCGAGAAACCGAAATGTGTTGAACACGATTTGTCCAACTGTCACTGAGGGCAGCATCATTACAGTCTTCTTCACAAGGTCAGAGATAAGTATAGATATGACCCCCGCGTCCATCATCAGCCCTTTACTGCTTTACTGTCCCATCAAGTCGGACTCCAGACCACCAGAAAAGGTTGACCGACTCCCACCCTCGCTCTGCTACATCCTGTCCTCCTTTCTCTTCTTTCCCTTCTCTTTCCATTCTTTTCCTTTTCTTCCGAGACCCTCCGTCTAGACGCAGCGGGTGAAAGGAGACGAACCGTGAGCGCTCGCTCTTCTTTTTGTCCGGTGACCCCCCCCTTCCCCTTCGACCTCCAGCTCCCTCCGTCTGCCCTCCATTGTTGGGGAACAATGCAGTGTCACTGCCTCTTCCTAAACATGTCGGGGTATTAAAATCACCCTCAATATGAGCCGCAGGGGTGTGGAGGGGGGGCCCAGAGCGAGAGCTGTCATACCAACACACACATAAACATACATACACACACTCTGACCTATAGGGGGGCCATTTGTGTCAATCAGGAGGAGTTCAAAAGCCAGGAAATATTCCTTCACACATGCATACACACAGCGAGCTAAACTTGGCGGCACATACAGCGTCAAAGATATGTCAGTCAAAACACATGGCAACCAGGGCCCTTTCAGGGTGTGCATGTGTGTGCGTGCATGTGTGTGCGTCTGGGGGTCAAGTTCCTGTGAAAACACAGATCCCACCCAGAGATCTCCAACCAAAACCCCCCCCAAACACACCAAGTCGTCCACAGATGGAGCCAGATCTCTCTTCCCTCCATGCTTCATCCTCTGATGTGACTAAATACGCCGTTGCCGTGGAGACCACCGTTTCATACTGTGTTAATTGTTAAACTTATCCTCCCTCGTTTCCTAATCCTGGAGCGTTTGTGTCCACATCTTTGGAGCCACGGCGACACGCTTCCTACATAACAAGGTGGGTAAAACTTGTTATTTTAGGCTATCGTCTGGAATCTCTAACGCTATTATTCCTTAACTTTAAAGCCTCAATTTTTCCTTTACGGTTAATAAACTTTAAATCCATTCATTCCTTTTCAATGCCCACGTTGTCTAATTCAGGATTTGGATGGGGCAGGAGCCTATCCCGGCTGAAATGGGACCATGTAGACTCACTCTGAGGGTCAATTTAGAGTCACCAATTTACCCAACGTGCACGTTTTTGGATGGTGGAGAACCCAGACAAAACCCAGCCAGGATTCAAACCAGGAACCATCTTGCTGTGAGGTGACGGTGCTAACCACACCACCCAATTTAATTCAGTTCAACGTAGTTTATTTGTGAGATTTTACAATAGAAATGTTAAATCTAAACAGATACAATCTACTAAATCCAATTCATTACCATTTAATCATCTCCAATTGATCAAAATCACATTTAATCAAATACCTGTAGTTCAACTGCAGTCCAATTCAATCCAAATAGTTATTAATACACTTCAGTTCATTAATTATAATCCCAATCAGCCCAATTTCATTATAATCCAATTAGTCATAATCCATCAATCCATTTTCTATACCCGCTTCATCCAGTTCAGGGTCACGGGTGGCTGGAGCCAGCTGCCATTGGCCGAGAGGCGCGATGCACCCTGGACAAGTCGCCGGTCCACATCATAAACCAATTCAATCCAATTCATAATAACTGTAGTAAATTAGTCATAAGGAGGCAGTCGACAGTGGAGAGTTAAAAACTCCCAAATGTACACCATAAATTAACTTTATTTTCTTTTAAATCAATCAATTCTTGCTCTTATTTAACAGAAAAATAACCAGACTGTAACAGGTCTGCAAACCTGGCTCTGTCTGACATTCAGTGAGCAGTTATCACCCACAAACCTCCAGAAAAACTAAAACAAAAAAAACATTTATTTTGTTGCTGCTTGTTTAAAAACAAGTGGAATAATAATGCAGTCAAGTTGCATGTGAGATTCCAGCTAAATCATCTGATTTCTTTGGTGAATCATTTTGCCTTTAAATGTGTTATATTATCCCAAAAGCTCAAATATAATTAGGGCTGGGCGCGTTAACTCGTTATTATCGCGCTAACTTGTTAATTATCACTTAAAGGCAAAACACACAACTGATAGCAGCAAGTCATTCAAGGAAACAGACAGTGGAGCGAGGCTTCTACATAAAAACTACAGAAAGATGCTGATGTTAAAAGTGTGTTTGCACAACAAATGTTATGGCACTTTCATTCATATGGCAGCACATTTAAAATAAAACTAAATGCTAAAAGCTATACACTACTTTTGGATTTATTTTTGGATTTTGCGTACAAATGCGATTAATCGTGATTAATCAGGAAAATCATGTGATTAATTAGATTAAAAATTATAATTGTTGCCCAGCCCTAAATATAATGTTTCATATTTCTTAATTAACTCGACAGAATAAAAACAGGCATAAAATAATAAGCATTAAATCACATGGATGGAGTGAAAACACTTGCAGCTAATTATCAGTTAGTTGACCAACAGCTTAAAGCTGCAAACAAACTACAAACTATTGAAATGTGTTTCAATTGACGGGCAGATTCAAGGCCCTGATTGGGTCGCACCGCCGGCGTCAAACCCCGAGGCCTCCACACAAAATGCCTCCACACGCTCTCCGATACGTCTCCGTTCTCGTCTGCTTATCGTTTCCTAAAGACTGCAACACGCACCCTCACTTATACATGCGAGAGAGATAATTCGCTCAGGCGCTCTGGAAGCAGCCTCTGCAGTGACCCTCGCAAGACAATAAAGCATCTCCACAATGGAAATGTTAATTTCCTCATTATCAGCCCTCTTAATTATTTGTTGTGACAGATAATTGCATGCAGGGCGTTTGATATCAGCAATAACCTTCTGCCTGCGTTGTCAAGGGGGCCTTGTTTCCTCTCCCACCCCTGAGCGTCGCTTTTCACCAAAGACAAAGAGCACGGAAGCGTGCGCACGTAACCTTTTCTAAGCTCTGTGCCTCCTTTTCCCTCACCACAATAGGAATAAATATTATAGATTAATTAATCTGTGCTGATTATAATTTAATCACTTTGCCTCCCGGGGTCATTGTATTAATATCCCACTTAGTGCATAGCTTGTACACATGCACACACGTAGCGCAGACACACATGCACAGCAAAGAAAATGGCATTATTCCAAACCCTAAGTGACGCGTTTTCTGCCACTTCCTGACTTATTAATTACCAATAACACCGTATTACAAAGCTCGGGGCCCTTTTAGTGAAGGCACACGCTCTCAAATACAACCGCATGCACCGTTTGTGGATGAAAAATTGTATACTTGACACAGAAGTACTAAATGACATACATAATATAAGATAGTTTCAGGGAAAATACTGCAAAACATTCCAGTTTTCATGAATATTATCTAATTTATCACAAATGGCAACAAGAAAACAACTCTCAGTATCTACTGGCTGTTTCCACTGAGGTTAAAATTAGCCCTGTCACAGCTAACAATTGTATTATATTTTTTTATTAAATTATAATAGAATGGCAGGGTGTTGAATAGAGTGTCTTTATTTCTTTCTTTGGGAGATTTTTATAAGATTTTTCCACCCTCATTCGGCTGCTGTGTAGTTTAAAGGATTTCTGGCAGTGATTCTTCAACTTTTTTTACTGTTATCATGAATAATCCTGCCAAAAAGAGAGTTATTTCAATTGATTGTTCTTATCAAAGCCCAACTAATGTCATGAATTATAAATACACATTGACTACCGTGGTGCTTGGAAACAGTACGGACAGACAGAGACTGCAGACAGGGCGGTATTATAAGAGAAAAGGATTAAAATGACTGTTAACTACAGATGGAGGAATTCTGGGATTTTTACTGAGATGTTATTCAATTGTTTTACTTATTTTCCCTTAAAGTGTTAGTTCGCCATTTTGCACATTAAGCCCTGTTTTTAGGTAGTCTGGGGTGAATTATAGATGTTCTGATCACAATTTGGACATTTGGTGCTGAACGGAGCATTTAGGTATCCACTGCTGCAGCCCCCCCACCTTTGCATTGAGTCAATGACCACTCAAGCAAACAATCATAAAACGGCATTAAACTTTCGTTTGCAGAGACATGAAACTCACCGTGTGGTCTGTGGTGGACAGCGATACGTTGGCTCGAAAATCACCGCGAAATACGCTTCCAGAGAAGTTATATTACCATTATTGTCCGTCTTCATTGATTTGTATTGGCTGCTGCTATTCAACAGTGTCCGGAAAAATAGGTCCACCAAATGCTAAAACAACTGTTAGAAGGCACATTTCGCTGCGATTTTCGGGTCAATTTATCGCTGTCCACCACTGACCACACGGTGAGTTCCATGTCTTTTCAAACGAAAGTTTAATGCCGTTTTATGATTGTTTGCTTGAGTGGTCATTGACTCAATGCAAAGGTGGGGGGGCTGCAGCAGTGGATACCTAAATGCTCCGTTCAGCACCAAATGTCCAAATTGTGATCAGAACATCTATAATTCACCCCAGACTACCTAAAAACAGGGCTTAATGTGCAAAATGGCAAACTAACCCTTTAATAATTTAAATTACATCAACATAATTTCTCCTTGGTGTTGATAATTGGACTTAAAAAGGAAGTTTCGGTGATATCTGTTGGTTTCCTTCACTGGGAAATTGTTTTTGAATTGGCTCTGTATGAATGAATTGGATTATTTTTAAATCAATTCATTGGATTTGATTGGATTATTATTACAATGAATTGAACATTGGGCGATATAAATAAAACTGAATTGAATCGAATTGATAATTCTATTTTACACCTTCAGATAACTGTGACTGCAGGAGTCATAATCATTTTAATCATACAAGTGAATGAAGGTAGTTGGGTTAAACTAAGAGAATTGTATTTTTTTCGTATCATTTCCCAGTGTTTGATACATTTCACTGCTTTTTAATGCCATTTAAACCCTTTTAAAGGATAAGACCGGTTTTTTGACATTGGGCCCTTGATTTCACATTATAACATGATGTTCTACTCACCCCTGCTTGTTGTTGGTCATTTGGAGCTGCTCCGAAGATATTCGCGAGGCGTCTGGCTGCTCTCTTGAGATATTCGGCCATGAAACGGTTTCCTATGGGCAAGCTTATACAGGCACAAACTATGCTGTTTATAATTTATTAATTACTGTACACTAGCACTGATAACGTGGAGGTGCGTCGCTTACTTAAAAAAATCCGGGTTACTAATTTTGAATTTTAGCCGAATGAATAAATAGGCAGCAGGTCTGTGGGCTGCCTGTGGCAGTAGCACGACGATGACGTCAGTAACACCCACTTTACGACAAAAAATTCAAAATTACAGTAACCCGGATTTTTTTAAGTAAGCGACGCACCTCCACGTTATCAGTGCTAGTGTAGAGTAATTAATAAATTATAAACAGCATAGTTTGTGCCTGTATAAGCTTGCCCATAGGAAACCGTTTCATGGCCGAATATCTCAAGAGAGCAGCCAGACGCCTCTCGAATATCTTCGGAACAGCTCCAAATGTTCAACAACAAGCAGAGGTGAGTAGAACATCATGTTATAATGTGAAATCAAGGGCCCAATGTCAAAAAACCGGTCTTATCCTTTAATGACTTGGGGCCTATTTTCTGCTGTGGACGTGACAATTCTGCCTCTAACCTTGGAAAATATTTGACCAAACACCTTAAAAAGTAAAAAAAACTTTGCATGTGACCCTTTAAAACGAGATAATATCAAACGCCTACATGCACCGCTAATACTACACATCCCAGAATGCTCTGCTGGTGCATTGTCACGTCAATCAGGACCCACAAGCGCCCCCTCCTCTGTTGACATTCATTAGCGACCTCATGCTCCCGGTCGCATCGGGCCGAAAAAAGCTTACTATCGATATTTAACTCAGAAGGCTACAATTAGAGAAAGAGGCATTAGATTTTTGTTTAATCTTATTTGTCAAGGTTTGTTTCCAGATGAGAAAACTACTTCTTCTGCTGAATTATAAATACAAGCAACATAACCTTTACGGCCACACTTCCCAGCTGAGTTTATCATGGATGTATTATAAGTGAATACGGCACGCCAATGTTTTCCCAGTGGCCACTTGTGGTATTGCAACAAAAAATCCCCAGCGTGACGTCACAGCTGTGTACGTGCACTGTGATGCGTACGTACGTGCACGTCCTCATCGCCCCGGGGTATGATGGGAGGCCCCAAAGCATCATGGGGGGGTGACTCTACTGCGCATGCTCTATGGGCCGCATTACACGGAAGTAAACCCGGAAGTCAGAAACTTTTTCGGCTTATGCGCCAGGCGAGCAACTCCATTGAAATCAACGGTGGCCATTTTGCAGTCCGTCATCCAGATAATATAATACATCCATGGAGTTTATTCACTTTAAACCATTTCAAAAGATCTCTTCATACCTGCTTTTCCTGTGAGTCAGACCCTCTCATTCACCCAATCTGAACCCGTCTCTCCTCAAAGTAAATAAACACGTAAAACAGACTCGTATCGATTTCCAGAGCCAAGCAGCTCTGATTCTGAGTCATTCAGGATGTCAGAAGCTGCAAAGCAGAAGCTGTGAGAGGAGCGACTGCAGGGCGACTCACAGCTTTACCGTCAAAGAGCTGAGAACAGGGACAAACACATAGCTGGGTGACGTGAGAAGCTCCCCCAGTCAAAACACCAATTTCATGTCTTGTCGAGTGTAATTAGCTGCGTACTGAACTGTGGGAGGAGATGTTTGAAAACCCAATCTGGGCCAGAACAAAGCTATCTTTTACAAAAGTGCAGCACTTAAGTTCTAAAATACAATACTGCTGCATTCTGTTTTTGATCGAAATAGCCAACCATCCGTGGCACAAACATCCGCCTAAATCTGGACGTCCTACACATTTCTATAAGTAGCTTTTTACACAGTGTAAGTCAGCAGGATATGCAAACATTAGCATGGAGACAGAGCAGGAGCATCATGTTTTACTGCACAGAAACGGGGAAAAAGTCACAGGTTACGGACGGAAAAAGAGATTTTAAACCTCTTTCTGTTCAGCTAGATGTTGCATACAGAAAAAAAAGGGGGTTTCAACCAGAAAGGCAATGTCCAAGATAAATGTGGAGGAGAAAAATGTGCTAAGCAATAAGGATTGCTCAACATGTTTTGGATTTGGATGATACTTTTACCAAATGGGGTCGCGACTAAACTTAGAAAGGATTCAAAATCCAGTTGTTCAGCCAGATGTGGGACCGTTGCATCAGCACCCCCCGTACTGTAGTTGCTTCAGACCATTAATTCATTCAATGTACGCTCTGGTAACCTCTCAGTGAAATAAGCTAATGTTACGTTTGCTGCAAAAATGCGAGCAAAGCTGTCCAATGGGAAAAATAATGGCACCAAATCAGTCAGAGAAGCAACATTTGGACGTTCAAATACACACATGTTGGTTTCAAGTTCACTCAAACTTGCTTCTTGGAAAAAAAGGGGATAAGTGGGACAACATGGGACAGGTTTTACTTTCAAAGACTTCTTGTAAAGGAGCAGGAACCTTCTTTAAAGCCACTCAGCAGGCCTGTAGGGTCAAGCTTATCTCCTGTGCTCTTATGTCTTTATATGTGACTGTTCTTCTTCTTTGCTTTCCTTTTGTTGTCTTTAACCTGTGAAAAGGGCTTTATAAATAAACTTTACTTACTTACTTACTGAAATACTTCAACTTGAGTGGCTTAAGTCTCTCCTTTTCTACCATGTTTGTGCTTTTCTCATCTATTATTAGCTGAATCTCCTTCAGCTACAACTTAAAGGGGAACTGCGGTATTTTCAACATTAAGCCTCTTTTCTGAGTCGTCTGCAATGTTTTAGAACCCCCCTCACCACTTTTTTGATGTTTACTACTGTCTCTGGTATTTGCCTAATTTTGATTCTTCTCAACCTGCTTCAGAATGGCAAGTCATGTGCATGTCCAAAAAGGTCCGTAAAAGCACCATAAACGTCCTATTTCAAAATCATCAACTCACCGGAGTGGTTACTGGTGTGCACTGGTAATCCATATCAAATTTTGTTGCGAAAAGTTGCTTCTGTCGTGTTTTATTTGACATTTTGTAAATTGAGTTCTATTGAAGACTGGATGTTCGTTGATATTACTCCGCCATCAAGTGGTGTGGAGTATAGCAAGTCAGATTCAACTGCTGAGCGGAAGTTTATCCACGGCTGTGAGGTGGCTAAGAAAATAGTTCGAGCATGAACGAGCTGCCAAATAAAACATGACAGAAGCAACTTTTCGCAACGAAGTTTGATATGGATTACCAGTGCACACCAGTAACCACTCCGGTGAGTTGATGATTTTGAAAACGGACGTTTGTGGTGCTTTTACGGACCTTTTTGGACATGCACATGACTTGCCATTCTGAAGCAGGTTGAGATGAATCAAAATTAGGCAAATACCGGAGACAGCAGTAAACATCAAAAAAGCGGTGAGGGGGGTTCTAAAACATTGCAGACGACTCAGAAAAGAGGCTTAATGTTGAAAATACCGCAGTTCCCCTTTAACACGCTGCCTTGGTGTCCCATTTCTTTTGGAGATGATGAGTTTTGTGTTTGAAAATGTAAATCAAAGATTCAGAAAGTTTGTATCAGAAAGCATGTTCACCGTTTGTTCTCCCGTTCAGCTGTATGTACCTTAGCTTTGTACAATTCAGGGATTATATCAAGAAAAGACTTGGTAATGCACATTTCTCACCGACTATACTACTATACATACCGTCTTATTACATTACATTACATTACATTACATTTAGTGTTGCACCGATACCGATACCAGTATCGGGCGGGGCCCTGATCGGCACTAAAATGGCGGTATCGGTATCGGCGAGTACCAACAAATAGGGCGCCGATACCATTTCCGATACTTGTATGACACTTGAATGTCTCACGACACTCGCTACACTGTGTTGTGATCACTGTGCAGCTATCGCTATTGGCCTGCTCCAAACCAATGAGAGCGGGCCAATAGCCGCTCTTAACCAATGCCAGGGCAGCTTTTTCTATGTGTGAGGAGCAAGACGTCTGGCGACAGGCACTCTGTCAGCTGGGGAGGGTGCCGTTCGCAGTCACCTAGAGCTGCCGGCGACGAAGACAGCTAGCCAGGGGGAGTTTGCAGCGCGAGTGTGAGGAGGGGAGGCTGGGTGCTTCCTGTAGTCAAAACAGGGTCCACGATAGAGAGTGCTGGACCGCCATCACTCCCTGTGTGGTCGTGACAGCGCACTACCAGCCGACAGCCAGTTACCGTCTTCGCCGTCCAGCAAAGCCGTTACCCCAGGGAGTTGGACGGCGGCACAAGCTCAGACCCCGGGGGAGGGTCCCGCCAAGTGGGCGAGTTAAGTATTCCTCTCCTTTTAACTTCGTGTTTTAGTGTTTATGTATAGGTCGGCCTATTGTTATGTGGTATTGATTGGTGGGGTTGCGTGGGGAGCAGTGACGGGTCTGTGGTTAAACGGGCGCCATATGCTGCAGGTTAGCTGCGTGTTTTGTGGTGTGTTGACTCTGTGTGCTGTTTAAAGCATGCCTTAAAGCTAGTGAAGCTAGCCTGACTTGTTGTGGGGTTTCATTCCGTGTGCTGTGTTAAGGGTTAGCCTGTCGTGTGTGTCGCGACCAAGGAAGCCTGCGTTCCCAATCCTTCTCTCTCTCCATTAGATCGGAGCCCCCCACCCCATGTGTTTTATGAACTTGTAAACTAATAAAGATTTAACATTTTACATCCAAGTAGTATGCAGCTCTTCATATATATATATATATATATATATATATTATTTTTTTTTTCAAACAGAGTGGTATCGGTATGGTATCGGCCGATACTGCACAGCCAGGTATCGGTATCGGGGCCAAAAAATGGTATTGGTGCAACACTAATTACATTACGGTCATTTTGCAGACGCTTTCATCCAAAGCGATTTACAATAAGTGTGTTCCACATATTATCTTATTATATATATAGATTATGATATTATCTTATCAAAGATTAGTGGAACTTTACCGACTTAAAGCAGCTCTAAAACTTGGTTTATGATATCGGGGCATTTTGTTGGTACAGTTGCTTTTATTCTATCCTACAAATAAATAATTTCTCTCCTCATGGAAGCAACCACAGTGTGAAGATGTTGCCTGAAGAATGAAAGACTTCAGCATTTTTGGCCTTTTTTAAAGCTTAGGAGTGACTATCGAACCATTTAATCTCCCTAATACCAAAAAGGAAAGGACACGGGGACTCCTGTGTGCGGTTGACAACACATGGACATTCCAGTCTTCTCCTCAGACGTCCACATGAGGAAACTTCAGCCCCGTTTACAGGTGCAGCGCGCAAGGTGTTCAGCTTCTGTCTCTGGAAACACACACTTGACAAATCACCACATGATTTTTAACCCCTCGCATTCTACACATGCCTTCCTTCATCTCTTCCCTTTCCCACTGCTGGTGTCCATCTTATTTTCCTCACACACACACACACACACAGAGCGGCTGACAGCTTATCCTACCTCCCACATGTGTGACAGGTGTCAGCCCCAGTGGGAGCATTTACGGCCCCTAAACCCTTGACTTTTGACTCTTGACCTCTTTTACTCCTTCAGCCCAAAGACACCTGCATCAGCCGGAGAAGCGACAAGGTGAAGTGGTAAAAAACTCCAACAAATCTCATCTAAAACTTGTTTAATTTTCCATTTAAGTGAAACCACTTAAGAGCGCCCAAATGTGAGTAAAAACTTCATAAAAAAACAGTTTTAAGTTTCAACACAGCATTCAAATCCAAACAGAACAATTAGTAATAATGTATTTTAATTAGAATAAACTGTAGTAGAACAATTTATGGCAAAAGTTGGATTAAATAATCCAAATAAAGGCGAAAAAAATGACAAAAAGTATCTCTTATCGTCTCACAATCTAAACAAGTATATTAGACTTAATTAGGTGATGCTCATTTGATTTATTAGTAATAAATTAAAGAATAGTGGGAGGAAATAGCAATTAAAATGATTGCCCCCGAGCATGATTATACATTATCATAATTTATTATTTTTGCATATTTGATGAGTTGTTAGTTGTGTGATTATGTCAGTAATAAGTCGTACGTTTGTCCCTTCTTTGTCTCCATATTTTCATTTTATTTTTGGGGTTTTGCAACCTATAAAAACAAAAAAAAAATGGCTGATGTTTTTAATGCGTTTGCACGGGGAATTATCGACAAGGAGTTAACGAATAAATGTTGTTTTTTAATGCACAAAGAAATTAAAACTGTCAGTTTTTACTTATGTGATAATTTAATTTTGTACTGTTTTGGTCTCCATACTTTCAAATTATTTTTTGTATTTTACAGCCTAAAAAAAAGAGCATTGTTTTTTTTTTAATTTAACTTTTTAACAGTTGAGATTTGTAAAAGCTTCAGCTTTTGGTTTAAATAAAAAGTACCACTAATTACCATTATGTGCAAAACTATTTTTTATTTGACTTTTTTTTAGGTTTTAGTTGAGTGATTATTTCACAGTGTAATTAATTCTGTACTCTTTTTTGTTCAATACTTGTTATTACACTTATTTTTGACAGAAAGTACATGAATTAACTTGAAATTTTGTTTAATTTTTTAAACTGTGAAGACTAACATCTGCAAAAAAAAGAAAAGAAAACACTGAATATAATACAATAACAGAAGTAATTAGGGATTTAAATCGTTCAACTGACCATTTGTTGTTAAGTTTCCATTGATTGTGTGTTTTAATCACAGAATTTGAAGGATTTGCAGCCGAAAACCAACTGAAAACTGAATTAGTAATCATTGTGTCTTTGTCTATAAAATGAAATGAGGTTATTACAACAATAAAAAAAAGTTTGATAAAGACTCTCAGACATTAGCAAACATACATCTGCAGCAGTTGTTGGCTCTATGTAAAGAAAGTGAATCCCTATATGTGTTTCTCTATTAAAACAGGTGAAGATTAATTATAATTCTCAGTGATTAGCATATGCATGGTGTGTCTATGTGCTGGAGGGTTTCTGTTTCCTCACTCTTGGCTCCCCTGTGTGTTGCTTGTGAAGTGAGTTTAAAGAGGATAAACACCCCCTTTAATCTCCACATACACACACATGCCTAGACGCACATGGCTGGCTGGAAGCTGACCCTTGACCCGGACAGATTTCACGGATTATCCCTTTTTTTGTCTGAGCATTGCCTTTCTGATCCACTGCTTTGCCTTCATGTTAAAAAGCTTTGCCCCCTCCTCTCTCCGTGCTTTACCTGGATTCCCGGGGTTTGTAACCAACACCACTGGTTTTCTAAAGCCCTACAAACACAGGGGTGAGGCTAGAAAAAAAAGGGGGGGGGGGGGGGGGTAAAAAGGGAGGGTGAGGAGAGGGAAAGGAGTGGAGATCTTTCCCTAAATGAAAGAAGATTGTAGCTACTACTTTTGTAGTGTGGAGAGTAAAAAGAGAAAGGTAAATGGATGTGAATCAAAAGAGGATCTGAGATGAAAACAAATTTAGCGGGAGAGGATTGAGGGGTGAGTTAAATGCCGAAGCCTTTGAAGTTAACGGTTTGCTTCCAGGGCAGAGGGAAAAGCCATTTAGTCACCATATATTCATGTCCCTGGTTAAACAGCAGACTTAGGCAGAAGAATGGAGATTAGCTGCACTCTCAGCATCTCATTACATCCTAAAGGAAGCCATTCAAGAGAGCTTTAACAACTGTTTTTTGCACAATTCCCCCCTCTCACTCAGTGAAAGGCACAGTCCCACAAATCTTGTCTTACTGTCACGAGGCATGAAATAAGAACATTTAATGCTAAGTGATATGTTTTAACACAGAGTGGCAGCAGCATGACCGGGAGACAAAACGACAACACCACCTGAGAGCAACAAACAGCCAAATGTGAGTGACGGAGGAGCCAAAAGGAGCTTGTTGCCTGTCAATCAGTGAAAAAAAAAAAAAAAAAAAAAACAAGAAACAGGGTCCCTCTTCAGCCCTCCCATCACACTGTGCGTGACACTTAGATTGGACAAGGTGCTTTAAATATAACGTATAATAGGGGCTTGTACTCTGTCAGTCACAGGAGCAGAGCTTGTCTTTTCAGCTTTTCCTCATACATACAAACACAAACAAACACAAACACAAACCCAACCGGCCTAGATGCAGAGATCAATGCTGAACAGATAAGGAATTCTACAAAGACTCAAAATGAAGGATTCAGGAGAAACACACCAGCCTCCATCACTGAAAAACGGAAGGAATTCAATTCAATTCAATTCAGTTTTATTTATATAGCGCCAAATACAACAAATGTCATCTCAATGCACTTATATAATAAAGTCCAATTCAAGCCAATTGGAATTCAGTTCATTGTAATCATAATTATTTATAAAATAATCCAATTCATTCATATAGAGCCAAGGAAACGTCCTGTTAGCTCGATTCTTTCAATAGAAGCTCAAGAACTTGGACCTGCTTTCCCAGGCTAATTGTTTTGTCTTCCTATGCCTGGATCATTTAAGGTCATATATCGTGTGCATCGTGGAAAAGTATAGCACTTATAATGTCTAAGAACAAAGCCGTCAAACACTGAGCAATCAAATGGTCAAAAACCAAGTTGTCACTATTAAAGGGATAGTTTGCCTCTTTTGACATGAAGCTGTATGACATCCCATATTAGCAACATAATTTATGAACGTTTTCTTACCCCCTGCTGCGTCCTGTGAGCAGAGTTCCAGCCTCGTTTTGGCGTTGATGAAGGTAGTCCGGCTAGTTGGCTGGGGTTTAAAAAATAAAGCGTTTTGCTTCTAAAAACAATATGCGTTCAAAAGAGTAATACATTTGCATCACAAAATCGTTCATCCAGAAAAAGTCAGACCTCACAATCACTTGGCGCCATTTTCTCTCCCTTCGTATCACTGCCTGCTGTGCAGACCGAGCAGCAAACAGCATTACCAGGTTTTAACAGTCATCGGTGAGTAGATGAACGTATTTTATGCCAGAAATAAGGTCCAGGTTTAAAAACAAAGAACTTCCCCTTTAAGATGTGCAGGATTGACAGCCTTAAATCGGATAAAGATGGGGGACAGTCAGGAATAAACCAAAAATGTCAAAACAACAATAGAAAGCTGGGATTCTTACACTTACTTTTACTTTTATTTCATTACAGCCAACTAGCCGGACTACCTTCATCAACGCCAAAACGAGGCTGGAACTCTGCTCACAGGACGCAGCAGGGGGTAAGAAAATGTTCATAAATGATGTTGCTAATATGGGATGTCATACAGCTTCATGTCAAAAGAAGCCAACTATCCCTTTAATGAGATTAAGAAGATATTCTCTACGAGTCGTAACTCTCAGCGACACCTCAGCGCTAACAGGACACGACAGTCAAACACGGGGATAGCAGCATCCCGCTGTGAGGAGGGAGGCGTCCATAAATCACAAATCACATCAACCTTCGCCTACAGCGCAGCAGGAATACAGTTACCTGCAGATGTTGAAAAGCCAGCGTGCACGTGTGCGATGGTGCGTCACGTAGGAAGCTGCACAATAAAATAAAACAAAACAGACAAGAGCAGATCAAACTGGAAAAAAGGTGATCTTTGTGGCTCAATCTGCAGTGAACTCTGCTGCGATCTGGGCCAATCAGAGCGCCCGTGTGCACGTTGTCGGGTTCCCCGTGTTTGACAAGAGGTTAGCAGCTCTGCAATGAACCTTAAGTGGGAGGTTTTTCTGATTTTCTCATCAAAATAATGAAAGGTGATCAGGTTTCGCTGCTCTGTGCCAAGGAGCATCCAGGGTCCACAGCTGTCAGGGCCGACTTCAAAGGCTCGTGGCCTTCGTGCTCTTTGCCTGCCCTGAGCTCGCTGGCTGGATGACATTCCTCGGTTGTTTCTGCTTCTTTTTGTTTTCGTCTTCTACACTGCGTTACAGCAGATAATAAGTAAGAGATCACGGATACTTGAGTTTTCGGTACATGCGCTAAACGCTCAAACATCTGAGAGCAGAATATGACAAGAAGCTCTGAAATGGAGCTTAAGACGTCAAGAGAAGACAAATCACTTCCAACATGGCTGTCCTCTTCAGGAAAACAAACAGATGTTGAAGCAAAAAAGGAGCCAGAAGATTAAGTGACATCTTTTTTTTTTTTTACAACAGGAAAAGAAGGGGAATTACGGCTAATGTGGTCTTGATTTAAAATAACACCATCACCGACCTTTTGTTTACGCTCAGCAGTGCGGCTACAGCTGCCACAAAAGAGCCCAAAATAACATTACCTGCGTTTCTGTCACGAAAATGATGGAAATTGCTGCCCGTTAAACTTTAATAAAGTCTGCTAAATGATGCAAAACAAGCGCACGCTCATTACATAACAGTCCACAGCCCCAACTTTAGGAATAAGCAACAGCATTGGTCTGAAAAGGTGCATTTTACACTCGTAGAATATTGATTTATATAGCTTTTTTTTTTGTAAAAACAACACATATAAGACACATAACAATTCTATCTAATAGCTGAATATTCTGGCTTTGTAAAACATGTCTAATTTTTTATTATTTCATGAAATCTTTCTTTGTTTTTGCAATCTTTTTTCAGATGATGTAGAAGAAAAAATGAGTGAATCAGTCGAATTTTGTAAGTTTTAATGTGCAGATGCAGTTAAAGAGTGTTAGCTCAGGGTTATCTCAACTATTCTTACTTCAGATCACATTCGGTCTTTTCTTCTAACTTTAGGGATTCTCTGAACTCTATAAAGTTACTGTCACCCTCCTCTCTTAAAGGGGAAGTTTTTTTTTTTTTAAACCTTATTTCTGGCATGAAATACGTTCATCTACTCACCAATAACAGTTTGGTGAAAGTCGGCGTCCTTCTGAAGATATTTAGATCACTGGAGATCCGCGTACATCCATATAACAGGAGGGAACAGAATACAGCCTCTAAATAAGGCATTATCTGTCTTTATTTCACCAATACTTTAAGACAGAGGTCTTCAACAGGGGGTCCGCGGAGGTACTGCAGGGGGGTTGCGAAATCTTTGGTTGATTAGACGATTTTTAACATTTAAAAAAAATAAATAAATTAAATTAAAAAAATTTTTTTTTTTTCAAACAGTTTTTTCTCACAAATTGTGTGCAAATGTGTGCCATCCACAGATGGTTTGAGGATTCATTGTCCCATCTACATGCATGTTTAAAGTTAAAATCTGTGGATTATTTGAATAGCTCAGTGTTGTATGCAAGATATTTGTTTATAAATGGCAGTGGCACGGCCACCCTGTACCTTGCACATGTTTAAAATAAAAACACGAATTTATTAACCTGTGTATTATTTGAATAGCTTAGGATTGAATGTACAATAACAGAGTAGCTATATTTATACACGGCACTAGGCCCTGTTAAATATAAAACACAATTGTATGCCACATAAATAGTAGGGGGGGTCCCTGCTCCAACTCTCCATCAGTTTGGGGGTCCCTGGCCTGAAAAACATTGAAGACCCCTGCTTTAAGACCAATGAATGAATGAACGCGTACTATTGAGCTGTTAGCTCAGAGCTGCCGTGTTGTTGTTGCATCCCAAAATCAAAGTCTTGGAATAAAAAACGAGTGCCGTAAATTCCGGACTATAAGCCGCTACTTTTTCCCAGGCTTTGAGCACCGCGGCTTATAGTACGGTGCGGCTAATATACGCTTTTTTTCTTTTGTTTTCATGCCGCCAAAAACATTTTGCGCCGTAACATTAGACCAATACAATTAAGGAATAGTTCACAGTGGTCCAATGAAATTGTACAATAAATCAAAAACACTTACACTACTAAATTATTGTAAATCGGTCATTTGTACTCACTCTCAACATGGAAAACAAACAAAGAAATGCATATGATGCAGCTTTTTAATTGAAGGCGATCAATGACTTTTCCTGGTAGGCTACTGTCTTTTTAAAAAAAAAATTTACCAGCTGTGTTACAGGCACTGTTCGAAAAAAAAAAAAAGCATTTACACCACGTATTTGTGCTTTACCGATAGGTATTTAAGTTAAAACCAGCCGTGTTACAGGCACTGTTCAGAAAAAAAGCATTTGCAGTATGTATTTGTTTCTGTTACCATATGCATTTAATTAAAAGTTTAAAAATCCTCACGAGTAACATCTTTCTGTGTAAATATCTCATATTACAATGTGGCCACCCGCGGCTAATAATCCGGTGTGGCCTATACAAGCACAAAACGGATTTTCTTTTTAAAATGAGAGGGTGCGGCTTATATTCAGGTGCGCTCTATAGTCCGGAATTTACGGTACACACCCCAGAGTAGAAGACGAGCCTTCGTCATTCCATATTAATTCAAAAATACTATTAAAAATACTTTATAAGTGCGGATCCAGGCCAGTTGGGAGAGACGGATCATATAAAACCCCTCAAGTATTACATTTGATTCCATGAAAACCTTAAAAAGTTGACACGGAACGGAATAAGTGACTGTTATTTAATTAAAAGAGTAACGTATCCAAGTAAGAAAATACTAAAACCATGCTTTTAAAAAAGAGTTATAGGCAAAAAAAAAGAAAAAAGATAATGAAGGATGCTTGCACACGGCCACAAACCCGCTCACTTGTTGGTCCTTAAATTCAACGTACAGCAGAGTACTCATTTGCAGCGCTGGGTGGTCTGAGGCCTGTGGCATCACTACCGTTCCCTTTCATTTCGGAGCGCCTGGAATGGTTGTGGGTGGATGGGTACATCCGTGTATCTCACTGGTGTGTAGTGTGCGTCACTCTGTGTGGACCGGGCAGGAGGCCAGATGAAAGCGAATCGCACTAATCTGAGCTGACGCCATGAGATGCACGCATCGGGTGACCTTACAGGACGGAGACTTCGGGCTTGTACTCGAGAAAGAGACACAGAGTCAGGCGTACCAGCTGAATAACAGCAGACATGACGTGTAGTAAACACAAGTTAGCCTTAAAGCGCTCTTAAATCTGGCTGTGACATGGTTATGAGCACCACTTTACCTTCTCTGGGTGTGTGCAGATGTACGAAAAAGAAAGATGGTGATTCTGTGGCGAGAGAAGCTGTCAATCAACCCGGGGGAGTCCGAGTTTAAGCCCCGCCCACTGTCAGCAATAATATCCTCTGGCTGAGACGTTTAAATGGAACAATTTGTGAAACCAGACAGAACATTAATTTTGGATTATAATCAGCGACCACGTTTTTAACTTTTTACTGCGAACACTGAAGTTATTCATACAAAACACCAACAGCTGCAGTAAAAATCGCCACAAGGTATAATTAAGGTTACCGTTAAAAAACAGCCCAACGAGAGACGAGCTCCAGTTTACGGCTCGAGTTTGGAACAACACACATTGCACATCTCATAAATGGCATACCGCTTCCCACAGTGATACTTCATTTTAGGCTTCAGGCCTATCATGAATGTAAATTCATACGGACGCAGCGATGCTGACACCCTACAGCAGCGTCTCCCAACCCTTCAGATAAAGGGTTCTTCATCAGCCTTCTGAGCTGATGAGGGCCGGTTTGTTTGAGTCAGGTGGGCTGGAGCAGGGAAACATGGAAAACCAGCCCGGCTCCCAGGCTCCCAGGCTCCCAGGCTCCCAGGCTCCCAGGCTCCCAGGCTCCCAGGCTCGAGGACCACATTTGGGAAACAGCACCCTTGAAAGGTGCTAAATGTAAAATGGACGTGCAGTTTCTTGGCCAAATATTGATGTTTCCCACCTAAGAGCCTGAATGAACACAACTGGAGTTCTTCTTCTGGGTTCTTGAAGAGGTTTCACCTCTCACACGAAAGGCTTCTTCACTTCTAAAGTGGCTGGAGGGGAGCATCAGCCCAGAAGTAGACTCATTAGAATCATTTAAAGGCCTACAGAAAGGTGATTTTTTGCACAAAACTGAAATGGCAGATCGATTCCTTATATAGCATGGAATTGTTTTATGATTTTAAAATAATTTTAGGCCCCTGGATAGTCCTGATTAGACCCAATAAACTATCACCCCGCCCCCAGTCTGCAATTCCAGGAAGGTTTCCTAGCGGCAAATTCAAAATCGCAAATTTCATGCGTTTATGAAATGTTTTGGTGTAGAGTCCAATGATCATTATTGTTCCTCTGTGTATGTATTATCATTATGTATTGGGTGTAGTGTCAGCTTTCTGTAGGCCTTTAAGTCATTGTTGTTGTTCTTCAAGAACCAAGAAGAAGTCGTCCAGTTGCCTTTATTCAAATGGTCTAATACGAGTAATGTTTGTTAGGTGCACTTGCAGGAACTGTGAAAAAATGTCCACGGAAGAAGAGAATGTTTGCTGCCGGGAGATTCCCCAGGTATGTAGACTTTCGCATCTGTGGCTCAAAGCTTGCTTACTACGGTAACTGACCGAGAGGTTGAGTTACCTCTCTTTGTGAAACGGAAAACTCAGAGTTTCCCTCATTTCAGGGTTAATCTACTCAGAGTTTTCACTAAACCTGCTTCGTGAAACGGACCTCTGTACCCATAACACAGGCTGCCATGGAATGAAATTAACATGCTGTGTTTGTAACAAAAACTTGGACGCAAAAGTTAACAATCAACGACTTACCGCCTGTGGGCTGGTGCCTGTTCTTCGTGATGGTATAGACCCAGGTCGTAGAAACAGCTTTGTAGCAAAACCCGTTGTACTCGCCCAAGTTTTTGAAGTCGCTGTCCAGGAAATGTGTGGAACACAACACTAGCGTCTTGTTAAACTTAATTTGTTGTGATGTTCCGTAGATGAACTCCAGCCATCTCTTCCTATCATCCTCATTCCTGGGCAACATATGCATCGACGATGCCTTATTGCCACAGATCGCACACGTACGAGTATGTTCCGCCATGCTAATAAAAAGTTAGCTGATTAGCTTCTCAACTCTGCAGGCAGCGAGTCACGTGTCTTCACTAGTACCTGTACTTATCCATTCTGTCCGAGGGGGGGCGGGTTTCCATGGGCGGGCATCATCCCAAGTGGGCAACGCCTTTTTTCAGTGTGACGTAGAATGTACAGGCTTTTTCTGATTCGCTCCTGGCTCTGCATTGTTTATGTAAATTGGGGAAAACAGCCTGTGGAGGTGACGCAACACTTGGAAGCCTGGTATGTCTATGTAACTAGGGGTGACCCTCCCTTTTTCAGAAGGAGCGAGTAAAACAGGTTTTTAGTGAAAAGTGGCCTTTAAGAAAACGACTCAGGGCTTTCATCCATAAGGTCACTGTGAGCGTTCATAATGACCAAATGTGTTGGTCTCTCCTGCGTCAATGTGTTAAACAGCCAGGTTTTCAGCCTGCGTGCGGCTGAGAAAGAGCTTAATGAGCTTCTCCACCTCTGACAGCATGGAGCGGGTTTGGGGCTGCAAGGTTTGCAGGATGGACACAACATCCTGGATGGTGCCAACTTCTCGTCACCTGCACACATCCCTCAGTACGTCCAGCTCAAAGTTTAGCCTCTCTCTTGTTCCGGGGAACCACATCCACTCGTTTCCCCAGAGCCACCTCAAGAACTGCCTGTAGTCAGGCTGCATATCACATCAAAAGCATAGATCTATGCGTTAAAGAGATAAATGTAAGTCGGATAAATTTAGTTTTAATTCAGATTCTTTATTTTTTTGAAGCCTAATGAGATAGGTAGGTAGGTAGGTAGGTAGGTAGGTAGGTAGGTAGGTAGGTAGGTACTTTATTGATCCCGAAGGAAATTCAAGCATCCAGTAGCAAGACATAATAAAACAATACAAATGTTTATACAATTATAAACACTTTAAAAACAATCTAAGAATTTAAAAAACAATTCAAAAATCAGTTTAAAAATATAAAGTGACCAGTGAAGTAAGATGAAATACAGGAAGGAAGGAAGGCTGATAGGGACCCCTAGTTCCGACGTCTATGGACGGGCTGGAGATTTGAACACCACAAAGTGGACCGAACCCTGTTCTGGTTATTTGTGACTAAAAAGGAAGAAAGGTATGCTTGATACCGCATGTCTCACTGCGGGCTTATGCAAATGATTTAAAAGAAAACCTTTAAATCTTTAAATGAGTCACTGTCTACTCCTCCGTGAGGTTAAAACCTCCTCAAAGCAAAGTATGTGGTCTGAAAACTATCCGTCCAGTTATTGTTTCATTTTGGAGAATCATGGCCTCAGATCCGTGTCTGACAGTTTTGCATTTCGTCTCCGTCTGCATGAGGTAATAAATCATTAAATGTTTTTTGGTCTTTCAGTTCAAAGTGAAACAGTGGTTTTAAAAAAAAAACGGCATTATCATGTTCGCCCCTCTTTTTCCAAGTTTCATTGTCAATTTAATGAGGCAAAAATGGAGCTTTCCATGATTAAGGAGCATCTAAATTAAAGGTTCATGACAAAAATAGGATAAAAAAATAGTAGAATGGCGCCAAATGACAATGAATGTTGAACTTTAGGTCATAATTTTCCTATAAATGGATGTATCTTGTGTCAGAACAAAAAAACATCATATATCTTGAACTACTTTTGAATCTGCAGTGGTCATGATCCAGTTTCACAGCTCATGGGAACCAGACAGTAGCGGTAAAAGGACAGCAGTCCCCCCCTACGGAGGACGGGAAGCTGCAAGGAGCACTGCAGGAAATCTGAGAGCAGTATGGGAACTTTTGACCAATGGTGATGTCAACCTTTATGGTGGTCAGAGATCATAAAGTGCCTTCTGAATACAGGTTGTGCTCCATTTCAGGTTTAACTCCAACAGGAGGAGAGAAACGGACACAAACTTTCACCAGACAGGAAACGTAAATTACACATTTTCAAGTCTAAAAGTCTAAAGTTATGAAAATGATCCACTTGTGTAAGTGGTTTAAGAACAAACCGCCTAAAAACAGAATAATGCATCTTATTCTGTATGTTTCAAGTGTATTTTTACACATCTTAAAAACTGTTGCTGTAGATGTTCTTTGCATCATTCAATTAAAAAATAAATGCTCGATTAACCCTTTAGGCGCCAAGATTGTTTTTTGAAAATACTAGATTTTGACATTAATATTTCAAAAGCTGGTGGCTGAAAGGGGGTTAAAGATAGATGCCTACTGTACATTAGAAAAATGTTGCCCATGATCCATAGTTTATGTGGGGTATGAAATTATTGATCTAATTTGCATATTATGACGTCATCAGGTGGCAGCCATTTTGAATCTCATTATGTTCAGGAAATATTGGAATCGAGTGATTATGAACTTGTTTTAAAACTTTTTTTTTTTCTTTTTGTCTATTTATCATCATCTATAATGATCAGGGAACAGGAAAGCAACAATAAAACAGAATAATGTAGTAAAATATTACTATATCATCATTACCATATAGTAGGAAAACACATGCGAAAAGTTGCCTATATTTTTTCAGGAAATGGTGGATATTGACTTGATGTTTGAACTTATTTTCATTTTTCTGTCTTTTACCATCATTCATAAGGAGGAAACCAACAATAAAACAGGAGAAAGTGGTAAAATACTGTCATCATTAGGCTACCATAGGGTAGGAAAACACATGCAAGAAGTGGAAGACATTGAATTGATTTTTTTTTTTTTTAACCTGTTCAACCTTATTCATAATGATCAGGAATGAGGAATACAATAATAAAACAAGTGGTAAAATGTCAGGATCATTGCGCTGGCGGATAGGCGCGCCGCGGCACCGGGGGCTGGATGGAGAGAGCGCATGCTAAAGATACCAGACCCACTTCTCCCACCCCTGATTCCTCGACCAACACCTCTACGGACACTGCGACCGCGTTCCTCACTACCACCCACTCCATTGAGGTTGGATAACGGCACCGAATGAGTTGGAGTGTGTGTGTGTGCTTGGAGAACAGCCTCGCTTCGCATGCCGGCACCATTGCCTTCGGAAGTTTCACCGTGGGAAGCATGAGCGCTCGTCCGATCCTCCTCCTCACGAGGTAAAAACTCTCCTTCGGAGTCGGAATCGGCAAATAGCATGCTCAATACTTCCGCACGGTTCAACTTCTTACAAGCCATGGTGTTAAAAACTCACTAATAGTTCGCTGACAATAAAAATTCGACTTGCACGTCTCTACAGAACAGCTCTGAATAACTGCTTCCGTCTGAGCTCGCGCGGCTTTTTTGCACTGCCTTATAAAAACACTGTGACCTACAAAATGATGTGAGCTTGGTCTTGTTTGAAAGGGTAACATGTTTGCCAACTAGTGGTAGGAGGACTGAACACCTTAAAGCCCGTTTAGTTTATCTACAGACTGTTTTGTTTATGCTGACGTCATGTCGCAATTCTGCGACTTTGGCGGTTAGAGGGTTAAAATCTTGAAGCAACGTGACAGAACTGTGTGAACCCTTGAAATGAAATGCTTCTGAGTTTGTTAAGCACATTCCCGGGCCTGAAGCTGTCCTAAAGGCTCCCGGGGTGGAGACGCAACAATTCATGAGCCTTGGTTTCCAGCCCTGAACCACAGCGCTCTGGTTTATGGTCGCTTGACACTTTTGTGGGCTTTTGATGGCGTCTTTGTGGCTTCTTCAATATCACATTGAATTCAGGTGAATGGCTGCACATGTGCAGGGCTCACACACAGATATTTGTTTCATAGGTGCGAGCCAAAAAAGCCAAATTCTCTAGTGATCGGTCGGACAAATTTCAACAGCTTGCTTAGTTTTGGATTTTTAAAGTACTTGCTAGGTTTAGGCCTTAAAAGCTTTGGACGCAAAACCACTGGGTTACAGTTAAGAAAGCATCCCAGCTACACACACGAGTTTCTATGACTGATATTTGTTCATGCCCTTAAAAATACGACCTGCAACAGCGTCCTGTAAAGTACAAGCAGCAGGAGGGAAATACAACTCGTGAATGTTTCCATATCTGAGCAGACGCCACCAACCCTCAAAGAGGTAGGAGGAAAGGATGGATGCATCGTCTCAAGCAGCTAACAAGACCATATCACACCAAAACAACCAGTGGGATTACATGGCACTGAAAGAATCAGATTAATGGCCAAACTACAATAAGACTGTGGTATTGAGTTCATGTAGACACCTTAAGGCGGATTTACAGTTGAGGCGTCGCTCACGGCGGTGGCGGCCCGTGACGTCAAAATGACGTTTCAGGCTTGGCGCTTTGCCTTGAAAAGACGGCGCAGCGCGTTGTCGTGCACCCGTCGTTTTTTGTAACTTCGCTGCGCCGAGAACGACAGACCGGATGGACCAATTTGAAACTAGGCTCAGTCAGGAGGTGCGTTTGTTAGTGAGTTCTGTAAGAATGTGTGGAAGAAGCTACGGGACAGATACGTGAAGGCAAAGAAGAGGGCAGAGACATCCTCGAGAATTTGTCCCGGGGTCGTGACCCGGAAGTCGAAGGAGACGATATTACTGTTGTTGTCGCCGTCGGAAAGAAACAAACAACGCGATGGAGAATGCTCCGTTATGCATCATGTTTGTGCAATAATTAATCACAAACTAAATGTTGTTGTTGGTGGTGAAGAGGTCAACAGGAAGTGGGTCTATTAGCAAAAGTTAAAATGGGTACAGCGCCACCTATCACACGCTTTGTGCCAATGATTCCATTTATTCACCGCCATATATCCAAGGATAATTACCCCCGCCCAAATAAGGAGCATAACCCAACTATAGCTATAATCGAATTAATCTCATCATGTAGACCCACTGAGTGTTATCACGTCCTGGTTGGGTGAGAAAACAATCAAGGTTAGGTCTAAAACACATTCGTAATCTTCACGCATTTTAACTGCCTACGTGCAGTTGCTGTGTCCACCACTAGAGGTCGCATATTCTACTAACTTAATGAGGAGTCGTTTTTGGCCAAAATGAACAAACATCCCATGTTGGGGTGTGTTTCGGCGGAGGACAAGTTATTACACCAAAGAAAGTAATTTTAAGTCAAATCCCGCCTCTCATGTGAGGAAATCCATCAACATCCCAGTGTTAAAGCTCCAGTACAGCAGACTGGGAGACACTTCCTCTGGCCTCATGTTCAGGACTGATCAATAGTTATTGGGAACGTCTTTTGCCTCCCACAGATATGCAATACAGCAACATGTTCCTTAGTGAATAAATGACGGGTCGTAATAGCCCAGATATCAACATTTATTTCACTGATTGGGTCCAATTCATTACCAAGTGCCCGTCACACCTTTTATCTGTTTCCAGCGTACATGAACAGTCGCGTGACATGCGTTTCCAAGCCTGCAGAGGATGATTTCTGGGACATTGTTGGGTCTCTTTTCCCTTTTCTCATCTCACAGACAGACACTCAGCGTCTAGGACGGTACATCCTTTCAACCGCAGGAGCGTCGAGATAAATAAAGCGATCTAAAGCTGGTCTCTGTTACAGTGAACGTGAAAGAATGCAGATGTCAACATCTCAAACTGCCCACAAATTGGCAGTTGTGACACCACTGAGGCTTCAGCTGCTACCCCACCCCCCTTCTCCGCCCCCTCGAAACCTCCTCCTCTTCTTCTTCTTCTTCTTCTGCTTCATCCTCCTTCTCCCTCCCCTGGGACCCCTTCCCTCATTTTGTTCGGAGAGCAAATGTAAAAACAATCATGGTGGTGTCCGAGTTAAAAATCAACAATAGAGATATTAGGTGTGAAATAAAAGAATCTTTCATTTAATCATGCTAAATTTCCCTTTATTTCGCAATCATTCAGCAAGAAAACAAATCAATCAATTATTCTAATCCAAGCCATAACTTAGCTTCTATTTGTTCTTCATTAGTTTATTTTCCCCGTGTTGAGTTATGCCAGACATGTCATCATTTATCGTGCTTCTTTGGCAGCAATTTTCTTGCATTATCGGGAATTTCTAAACGCGTGTTGGGATTTCTGACGACAAAAATCGCCGTCAAAAAACCAACCGAGGTTCAATTGAGGACACAACTGGAACGTCTGTCAAGTAGATCAGCCACCCATCTCACAAAAAGGCCCTTTGCATCTAACTTGTGTTTCAAAAAAAGGAAGAAAAAAAACGCCTCTGGTCATGGAGGAATTTGGCACAGAAAATACGCAGTGGAAGGGGGGGAAAAACAGGAGGGAGATGAAAAAGAAAGAAAATGTCAGGGGCTGGAATAAGACAGTGTGGCCTGTTTTGACACATCGTGTCAAACACACCAGCGAAGAGTGTGGAGTGCTGAGGTCTTTGACGATCTGTGGCTTTGCCAGGCAGTGGGGGACTTGAGAAAAAGCAGGAGTGATGAAAGGATGGGGAGGACGGGCAGTAAATGAAAGACCACAGAGCAAAAACCATAATTAAGAGAGAATCGACTTGACTTTATTACAAAATTACACAAATCCTATAAAATTCCCATCTTCTGTCGTAAAAAATGAGGCCAAACGAACACTCTGTGTTTCAATCATGTTTTCCTTCTGAGAAAACAATCCAATTTTCTTATTTGGATTATAAAACTACATTCCTGTACTCTTTACTTCATCACAGATAAACACTTCATCATATCAGTTTAGCTGATTTGGGAGAGAAGATTGTCAAATGTGTTCAAAGATTGTTAAAATCTTACAAAATGCTCTCTAATCGCTTTGGGATGTGAGGTTTAGCACTAAGTTTCCATTGATATGACTCGAAGAAAGCCGTTACCTGTAAGAAGAGAAGCCAAAGAGGCTTCCCTCTCCCAAAAGAGACCAGTCTGCTCTGATTGGTCGGCTCCATGGGCCTGAGCAGGCGACGACCAATAACACTGCAGAACTTTCCGTTTGAATTTACAGTCGTGGAGGACGGACATGATGATTAAAAATGTGATAAAATATGTGTAAAATAGTATTCCCATCCAAGTGCAGGATGGGATTAAAGACTGTTTACTGGAAATGACCAATTCTAACACACCAAAAGTTGATGTTTTTGCCATTTTAAGACAGTTATTGGTGTATTTCTGGCATAAAGCGAAAGAAATATCTCCTAAAAACCTCTCTTTGCTTTAAAATGAAAGCATTTCAGAAAAGTAGGATGAAGCCCTGGCCAAAAAACAAAACAAACAGCGAGTCACAGCTTATCAAACAGGTTTAAAGGCTTAAAGGTGATGTATGAAATTACAATAACTCGGTGTTGCAATAACGCCCAATAACACAGCAGAACTTTCCGTTTGAATTTATAGTCGTGGAGGATGGACATGATGATTAAAAATGTGATAAAATAGTATTCATATCCAAGTGCAGGATGGGATTAAAGACTGTTTACTGGAAATGACCAATTCTAACACACCAAAAGTTGATGTTTTTGCCATTTTAAGACAGTTATTGGTGTATTTCTGGCATAAAGCGAAAGAAATATCTCCTAAAAACCTCTCTTTGCTTTAAAATGAAAGCATTTCAGAAAAGTAGGATGAAGCCCTGGCCAAAAAACAAAACAAACAGCGAGTCACAGCTTATCAAACAGGTTTAAAGGCTTAAAGGTGATGTATGAAATTACAATAACTCGGTGTTGCAATAACGCCCAATAACACAGCAGAACTTTCCGTTTGAATTTATAGTCGTGGAGGATGGACATGATGATTAAAAATGTGATAAAATAGTATTCATATCCAAGTGCAGGATGGGATTAAAGACTGTTTACTGGAAATTACCAATTCTAACACACCAAAAGTCGATGTTTTTTTGCCATTTTAAGCCAGTTAGTGGTGTATTTCTGGCATAAAGCGAAATAAATATCTCTTAAAAACCTCTCTTTGCTCATAAATAAAAGTATTTCAGAATTGTAGGATGAAGCCCTGGCCAAAAAAAAAACAAAAACGGCGAGTCACTGCTTATCAAACAGGTTTAAAGGCTTAAAGGTGATGTATGAAATTACAATAACTCGGTGTTGCAATAATGCCCAATAACACTGCAGAACTTTCCGTTTGAATTTATAGTCGTGGAGGACGGACATGTGATAAAATATGTGTAAAATAGTATTCATATGGGATTAAAGACTGTTAAAAGGAAATTACCAATTCTAACACACCAAAAGTTGATATTTTTGCCATTTTAAGCCAGTTATTGGTGTATTTCTGGCATAAAGCGAAAGAAATATCTCCTAAAAACCTCTCTTTGCTTAAAAATAAAAGTATTTCACAAAAGTAGGATGAAGCTCTGGCCAAAAAAAAAAACAAAAAAACAAATCAAATCAAACCGGTTTAAAAGCTTAAAGGTGATGTATGAAATTACAATAACTCGGTGTTGCAACTGAAATTGAATGTGTACAAAAAGTAAAGAAAAATAGTGAAAATAAGGAGGTATTTGGAAGCGCATAAAAGGTCAATTTAACCAAAAATCAGTGTATTTAGTTGGAAAATCTGGACAATTCTGTCACACATTGCCTGCTCACATCCACCACTAACCAATCCTCCAAAGTGTGGTAACTATTTACCGAATAAATTAACATGAAAGAGGAAAGAAAAACACATCTTGGGTCTCAAAACAAGACCTCTGTGCCCGACAGTCGCCATTTTGTGATCAGTTTTGACTCAAGTAAGACTGCAAATTATTAGCACATCAAAGCAACCAATTTTGATCACATTTGGAAGCAATAAAGATGCAATAAAGACCTCTTTTCCCTCCTAAATCAATTAATAATCACAATGCATAACTGTGATGTCAACACTGATCAATACAATCATGCTCGTATTAGCTTAAAGTGCAAATGTGACAAAATCCGAGCTCCTTTAACACAAAATAATTCACAATTCCCTCATAATACTTGTGCTAAGAGATATTGATTACAATGTTTCTTTGATTTGAAGTCAACTCCTTATCCTCTCACTGTAAATGAAACCTCTGCATGTAGAAAATTTAACCTCATCGTTCACCATTAACTTTAAGGGCTTTGTGGAAAGGCTTTGAGACAGCTCGTGTAAAATACTGCTGCTGAGGGACTCCGGGGGGGTAACAGAAACTCATCAAGTCTCAAATTCCACCGGTCGTAACTTAAATCAAACGACTTGTTTGGATATTTTAGCAGACGGACAGAACTCCACACCTTAACACTAATTGACTCGACTGCCATCTGTGGAAACCAGTTGAAGTAAAAGTAGATGAAGAAGAGCATCTCTGTTAATGGATAACACTGATTTAAATCTTGTTTATTTTACGTGTTCATACTGGTCTTACCAGAAAAAATAAGGTTGCAGCACCAAATCCCTTAAGTCCACTGACTCTTTAGGGAGGTTTTATATTAGAAGTATTGTTAATTCAGTCAAAAATTAAGTAGAAAACTAATAAATATGTAGAATAAACAATGAGTCGGATTGTATTTGGTGAGGAGCAATGGGTGTAACATTTTAAGCAGTTATCAGCATCTTGCTGGATCAGGACTATTAACTATCAGCAGAGTCCAGGTGTGGAGGTCGGAGGGGTGATGGAGGAATAAAATGCAGGATTTCCAGCCAACAGACTGAAGTTTAAGTTGTTTTTGTTTCGTTTTCAGCTACTCTTTGGTTTGGTTAAGGCGTGTTCACCTGAAAAGTTTGAATATGAGTTAATTCAACTTTTAAATGCATACCAAGACAAGAAATAAAGTTTTTAATCAAACGATTGGAGGGACGCAGTGAGATGAAGACTCGCTGGTAATTTCACCTCATTTTTGGAAATTAATCAACTTACCTTTAAAAAGGAAAGTAGCTTTAAATGGAGTGACATCCTGGAATAAAATGGGGCTCCTTAAATCTAAACTTAAACCTAAATGAGCGCTTTTTCTGCCCCTCATCACTTTTCAGGGCTTTGAAACCAAGTCACTATCCCAATACAAATACTTCAGAATCCTACTTGATGATTTTCCGTCCTTTAAATCTCACATTTAACATGAGCTTCACGTTTACGAAAGAAATAAAATAGCTTTTTTTCTTTAGAATCAAGTCTTTTGAAGCTACAAAGGAACATCTTGCTACCACTTTTGTGTCTGTACTGGATTATGGAGATGTTATTTACATGCTTTCATCTCTGAAACGCTTACATGCATTGGATACAGTCCACCATAGAGCAGTAAGGTTCATCATAAACTCTTACACACCACTGCACACTGTATGCTCAGGTTGGATTATCTGCTTGGTCGTCCCGTATTCCTATTCACAAAATTATCATCGGCCTGCTTCTAACTTATTTCCAGCTCTAAATCCTTCAATAAAAAGGTACTGTAAGTATGTCTTTATTCCAAGGAGAGAACTCCGTCTGCTTGGAATCAGTCAAAAATTACCCACATTTTAAAAAGCTGCTTTGAATTTAAGCCAATTTTAACATAGACAGAGATTTATCTGGATATAAATTACCATTTTGTCCCATTTGGCCTGCAATGATGTTACCATTTATCTATTCTGAACTTTTGGTTTCTTAAGTTTTACATTTTTTTCCCATTATGTTTACATGGATTGTTATTTTGTGTGCCTTCGAACACTTAAAGGAGTACAAAGTACAAAGCCAGTACAAAGCTAGCATGTCATACGTTTAGCACAATCTTCTTTTTACCAGTGTATGAAACAGCTTTTGCTGTATTAGTCCAGCACTGCATCACAAAGTAACATTTTATCAAGATAAACAAGCATTGTAAAAAGGGCAAATATGTGTTTATCGAAAAATGCTCAGTTTGCTGTACCGTATTTTTTGGAATATAAGTCGCACTTATTTAGAATTTATTTCACAAAATCCAAGACCAAGAACAGACCTCGTCCATGTTGATAATAAGATCCGGTGACACGTTGTGTTCAGTTACCTGCTTTTCAATGAAATCACGGAAACTCTCGACCTTGGCTTTGAAGTCTGCCAGAAGTTCCACACACCGCTGACCCAGAGGCGGTTGCGTTGCATGAAGCGGAAACACCAAGAAGGCCGACTGCAAAGTCATTTATATTCATCTCCTTGGCAACAACCAGGGCGTGGAGACGTAAACGCACCGCTGACGAGCCTCTCCCGGCAGTACGTTGTTCAAGCACTCACCTGTGGACTCCTTCCTCCAGCTGTGGCCATCTTGCTTTCAGCCCACGATTAGCTTACTTTGTTAGCATATAGTTGTCACAAGCCTAGAGTGTCCTCTCACAGCTGGAGATAGCAATGTTTACTTCTTGGTTCATGTCAGTCAGTATGAATTTTACATTCAAAAACATGTTAAATTATATATATTTTGATATATAAGTCGCAGGACCAGCCAAACTATGAAAAAAAGTGCGACTTGTACTCCGGAAAATACGGTAATTTCACATAACATTCTCGATGGACAGATGCACAGTACTAATTTCTAAGTGTAGAAGGCTTTAATCTGAAACTTCTCACTTTCACCACATGGCTGCTGCCTTCTAGGAGTTGTCAATGTTTGTACTACACTCATACAGCACCCTACATGAGTTAAAGAGAGACTCCCATGTTAGTGAGGTCAAATCATTTGATTTCCACTTCCTGTCGGAACTTAAGCCACACGTTTCTAAGTTTTTTTTATTTTATATTTATGTATATATATATATTAAACTGCTTTTATTTAGATTTTTCAGGGGTGTGTGCATGTGTCTGTTTGTGTGTATGTGCTGGGGTGGGGATGGGGGCTGATTTTAAACATGTATAGCACTTTATGCTACATTTTAATGTATGAAAAGTGCTTTATAAATAAAGTTTGATTTGATTTGATTAAAGAAAACGTCTTTTTTTTTTTTTTTTTCAGGCATCGCTGGTAGAAACCCAACTCAAATGTCTCGAATACAAACACACGTGCACACATCTGCAGCATAAATTCTTCACAGCTGACTGATGACTAAATCAGTTTTAAGAGAGGCAGAGACTCTAAAGAGTAAGAACCTCGTTCCCATAAACGAGGAGGCATTAATTCCATCAGCATGCCTGAAGGAGCCTGACAAGCTGGGCTTTTACAAAACACACACACACACACACACACACACACACACACACACACACACACAACCTTCCCAAATGAAGGTTTAACGAGGCAGACATGGGTCGGAGAGTGAGTGAGATGATGGTTGTAATGTCAGAGACAGTCTGTCCCACATGGTTCCCATAAGCATATATGTGTGTGTGTTACATTAGAGTGATGTGACTTTAAATCATCGTCATCCTTCTGAATGGTTTGGGAGGTCCGGGTAACGAAGGGGTGCCGGTACAGTAGATATTCAGACGCCAAGACACATATCCAAAACCCCCAAACACACACACACACACACACAAAACAGTCAAGTACATCTTGATCGCGCTGTCAGAGATCAGCCCCAGCGCCCTCATCTTCTCTTCCAAGTCCATATTTCACTCTCACCCCGTCCAACAACACACACATATTTATCTGCAAACATCCAAACACACACCATCTCTGTGAAGCAGCTCTGAACCGGTTGCAGTGGTCCTCCCCCCCGCTGATCATCTGTCTGAACACATGGAGGATCATAGTAAACACACACGACTAATTAGCAGAGAAATAGAAGCGCTCTGACACCATACTGTTTTATTTCCATTCAGAGCAAACAGAAGAACTTTCCAGGAGGAGATAAGAAGCCAGCCTTTTTGTTTTCCTCTCCATGTTTCCATCACTGACCTGTTGCACAAAGGAATTCCACGGCTACTGTGGAAACTTCAAAAGATAAGGGATCTTTCTTTTATTAGCGACACATGTTATGTGTCATTAATGGCTCATCTTCCATTCCAGTTTCAGGTCCATTTGGTTCCGCTTAACACTGCCCGGGCTTTCGTGTCTATTTTTAACGGAGGGCCGCTGACTGTTTGTAAGATGGACGATACCATCTGCTGTTAGAAGAGAAGCTGACGCGGAAGCGGGTTGAAGTGCGACATCATCGACACCAGCTCGGCTCTGGCTGGCTCTGAAACATCTCTGCCTCCAACAGACTGCACATGGACGGGGAAACAACACACTGCTGGTTCCACTGCAGGGAGTTGGATCTTTCTCCAACATCAATAAGAACGTGACTAAATGCTTTAAAACACAAGCCCTAATCCGGACCATCATTATAAAATGGTTCACAGGTATGTTAGGGATACATCCATGCAGAGGTGGGTAGAGTAGCCAAAAATTGTACTCAAGTAAAAGTACCGTTACTTCAGAATAATATGACTCACGTAAAAGTAAAAAGTAGTCATCCAAATAATTACTTGAGTAAGAGTAAAAAACTACTCTAAACTGAGTAACTGTTGAGTAACGTCTGATTTATTTGTTAACACAAGCATTCAATCAGACAGACAAAAATACAAAATAATCATCTTTAGGCAAATTAGAGTTCATCCAATTGATAAGATACATAAATTAATTAATTACAAAATAGCTTAAATTAAAATAATCCAGGTAAATTCAAGAACTTTGATAAAAAAAAAAAAAAAATAGGCTAATACTTAGGGAATGTTTAAAACATATGTAACCTAAAAACAAATATTCGCCTATCCACGGGGGAAAAAAAAAAAAACTAATTTAGAAAACTTACCGCTACATGTTTCCTCAAGTTAGATGTTGAGTTTCAGCTGAAATGTGCGTTTGTTTTGGTTGACACAGAAGACACATAATGTGGCTGCTGTTTCTCACTCTTTGTAAGGTAAACATGCTTTCAGTATGAGGCCTCGTCTGTGTCTGCATTTCCCACCGCTGATTCTGACATTTTTCATCTGTTTCTTTGTTTGTTTGCTACGACTGTAAACTGTAAAGCTAACCCGTCCCGCCGCTGAGATCGAGTATAGTCACGTGACCAGACTGCACGGCTGCGTCTGATTGGTGGAACACAGTCAGGTGGTAGAGCCTTTGGCGGAAGTCTCTCTCTCTGTCAGAATAAAACATTAAAATGAGGCGTACGCGGGGGGATAAAAATAATGAGGCGTAGTATACCAAAGAGGTAAGAAAAGTAACGAGCTCATTGTAGCCTAATGTAGCGGAGTAAGAGGACAGTTTGTTCTGCACAAATCTACTCAAGTAAAAGTAAAAAGTATAGTGATTTAAAACTACTCCTAGAAGTATAATTTTTTCAAAAACTTACTCAAGTAAATGTAACTCGTTACCACCCACCTCTGCATCCATGCATTAACAACCATCTATCACAACAGTCAAACATCTGGGAACTGAGGAGACCAGCTGTTGGACCCTTGGGAGAGGAATGTTGTCCCACTCTTGTCTGATAGAGGATTCAGGCCCAGTCGGATTTTAGTAGGACTCTGGTCCAGAGAAGACGGCAAAGTTTCTGGGTCATGTTCCCATGTGGCTTCTTCTCTGCCTGATGGAGCTCTAACCTGCATCTGTGGATGTTACGCTGAGCTGTGTTCAGACGATGATTCCTGGAAGTGTCCCTGAGCCCATGCAGTGATTTCCAGGACCGAATCAGGTCTGTTTTTAATGCAGATATAAACAGGTAAATATGGCTATGTCCATGGGCCCAGATAGCACTGGGGACGGGGGGGACATGGCCCCCCCAGATTCATAGTGACCCCCATCCCGTTCGTACTTAAGGCGGCAAACGTCGTCGATAAAACCGATGATTAATGTCCCATTACTTTGACTAATTTACATTGCATCATGCATTGAGAGCCCGGCGTTTGTCTGCTACAACTAATGATGCGTTTACAGTTGTACACGGATGTCGGAATTTCGTAGATCCAAGTCCGATTTTTAATCTGAACCCCATGTGAAGTCTGAACCGTCGGATTAATTTTACCAGCCCTCCATAGAATTCATGACTGAGCTCCAGTCCAAGGGAGATTAACAGTCAACTTGAGTTTCTTCCATTTTCTAATACTCGCGCCAACAGTTGTTGCCTTCTCACCAAGCTGCTTGGCCATTGTTCTGTAGCCCACCCCAGCCTGGTGTAGGTCTACAATTTTGTCCCTGGTATCCTTAGACAGCTCTTTGTTCTTACCCATGTTGGAGAGGTTGGAGTCTGATTGATTGCGTGTGTGGACAGGTGTCTTTTATACAAGTAATAAGTTCAAACAAGTGTAATTAATATAGGTAATGAGTAGAGGATATGAGGGCTTCTTAAAGACCAAGGCTGTGTTTGAAACCGCATACTTCTCCAACTACTCCTACTACTCATACTAACTTTTTGAGTTAGTTTGCGAGTTTGAGTAAGCGAGAAGTTCCCAGATGCATACTAGATTCTCCGAAATGTTGGGTATGCATCATGAGGTTACTACTCATACTCAAACTACCCAAGATGCAACGTAACATGATGTCGCCGATCCTCATTTCCTGTCAAAATGGCAGTTTCAAGCTAGCTACAACGAGGGTAGGTTCACTTCCTGTTTTCAAAACAAAAGCACCAATTGTATCGTAATGACTGTCCCTATGATAAAAGGCAACGGGTATTTTATTTTGTGAAAATAACCGGAAGTGCGTTGCTCACTGTGGCTAGCTTTAGTAGCGCCGAATTCGTGGGAACAAAATTGTAAATAGCCGGTATTTTGTCAGATTTTCAACACGTTGGGGATCTAAACGACTACTTTCTCACCTGAAAATGTTTCAAATGTTGCTAAAGTTTACAGAGTTTAGAGCTTAAGCAAAATCAGCTTCAGGCCGGCTGATTTTGGCTCGGGCAGGAGCGAAATGCATTGTGGGTAAACGCTCTGCATACTGTCTGATCGATGAGTATGCAGTATGCAGAATAGAAGTATGCAGTTTGCAAGTATGTAGTATGCGGTTTTGAACACAGCCCAAGTAACAGGTCTGTGAGAGCCAGAATTCTTGCTGGTTTGTAGGTGATCAAATACTTATTTTCTGCAATAAAATGCAAATGAATCATTTTATAATCATACAATGTGATTTTTCTGGATTTTTTTTAGATCCTACGATGAAAATTACAGACCTCTCCATTCTTTGTAAGTGGGAAAACTTGCAAAATCGGCTGTATCAAATACTTATTTTCCCCACTGTACATGCTTTTTTGTATGTTTGTAAGGCTTGGATTGCTCAACTTTGGGGTTACTTTGTTCCGAGCTCCAAGTTCCGAGTTTCATTGCAAATGAAGGCACCAAAGGGACGACCGTCACTCTCCAGGGTTCATTGTTGTTTATCCACGATTTCAAATAATTCTACAATGGCTTTTTAGTACAAACTATTGGCCCATAGGGTATTACAAAAGTAACTACTTGAGCGCCAGTTAATGCCCAAAATTAACTGGCGCTCCCCTAGCTATGTCCCCTTTTTTTTTTAACTGGGTTTGTACACGGCTGGACCTAAATGAGTCGCCTGTTTAAGCTGAAATACGTGCTTTTACATTTTCTTTTAGTAGTTCCTTTGGCATTTTCAAACATCTTACAACTTGTTTAATTAACAGAAAGTTCCACACATGTAATGCCAGCATGAACATAAGGGGTTCCCTTCACCTAAGTTAGTGCTTAAACTGGGCATCAGTTTACACCCGCCCCCCCACCCCAACTCTAATTGGTGCTTTTTGTGTTTAGCAATGTTTTGTTTGGACTTGCAAACTACTTTCAATAAAACTTTGGAGCTTTTACTCGTAAACCAGGAAGAAACCTCTGAGACAGCGCTTCGTTAAAGGGTAAGAACAGTAGGTATTATCGATAAAATCACTGACATATTAGCCAACCCAGGTTCATGTTCTACGTTCAATTACGCAGTTAGGTAAAATTTTCTGTCCTCGTGTGGTGGAACAAGGTAGCAAACGCCTCCCCTGGGGCTGCCACTGTCGTCGATCTGACCCCTAACCTCGCAGTTCAAGTGGTGCACGAGATACCAGGATTTTCCCAGTCAGTTCATTAGGAAGCTAACCTTTCCTCAGACGGGAGAAATTTGTCTGCTCTTGTCTCGGGGACGAGCACACAGTTGACGCTGCTTGAGCTATACACTGAGCTACATGTCAGTTTGTGCTGACCTATGCCTGCTTGAGGCCCTTTCTGCCCCATAATTAAGTGAATTATCTCACAGAGGACAGTGCCATACATTCCCGTTGGCGGACAGAAGGCTGCTGTCTTCTGAGGAGGCTGCCCTGACAAAATGGCCTCTCTGTACATAGATAATGAGGCAGGGCCTGACAGGTGGGCCCTGATTAGGAGGGAAGGGTCCTGCTGTGGGCGGGGAGGCGGCGCACACACACATATGTAGTGCTCGCCATGTCTGTCCCATTGCGGTAAACACACTCATCAGAGAGGAGGCTGTCCCCGGAGAGGGAGAGCGTGTTTGACATCATTAATTGGCTTTTTCAGTGCAAGGAGTCAGGGAGATGAAAAGCTTTATCAAGCTGAAATAATTAATTTTGCCCTCACCACTTTGAATTCGCTGACACTTCACTTCTAACACAAAATAAAGAAGAGGGAAAATGACTACTTTTCAACACTTTCTTCATTCAATCCCCTTATTAGCCTTTTTTTTTCGAAACTCAGTCTCTAGGAAACATATTAATGGAGGTAAAGTGAGTTTTGTATTAAAACACAATTGGATGGAGATTTAATTAACTTGAACCTATATGAAGGGGGAAAGGTTAGCTTTATCTCAGCCACTTACAAAGGCCATAGATTAGAGGACCACAATATGTGCCCAGTCCACCGTACATATTCTTTCCAATTAATTCAAAATTAACAAAAAAAATGACAGAAGTTTAATAATATACCATCAGAGGGACTAAAACTTTAATCACTCCAACTATCTTACAGAGCTCTGGTTGGATAATTAGTTCAATTACACTCTTTGAAAGGAACCCTCATGTTGAAGTTGTAGAAGTTTCACGATGTGGAGAAAAAGTTGAAATCTTCTCCGTTAAAGCTGCATTTTGAACCGCTGGCCTTCGAAAATAATCACCACAAGGGGGCAGAGTTTCACCAGGCAAGATGTTTGTTTCCATTTATATCGAGTTTTAATTGTTTTTCAGCCTTCTGGACGACAATGAGAGGAAAAATGGATTTTAACTAAAAAATATCATCAAAAAAAATGGCCGACTAACAATAAAGTGAGCATAGGCTAAATTATCTAACACAAATTATATGATTAGCTCTGTTTTTACCACGATTATGGAACAAACACTGTAACTGTATTTGTATATCTATAATGGAACAGAACCAATAAGCGACATCGATAATGGAACCGAACCAATAAGCGACATCGATAATGGAACCGAACCAATAAGCGACATCGATAATGGAACCGAACCAATAAGCGACATCGATAATGGAACCGAACCAATAAGCGACATCGATAATGGAACCGAACCAATAAGCGATATCGATAATGGAACCGAACCAATAAGCGACATCGATAATGGAACCGAACCAATAAGCGACATCGATAATGGAACCGAACCAATAAGCGATATCGATAATGGAACCGAACCAATAAGCGACATCGATAATGGAATCGAACCAATAAGCGACATCGATAATGGAACCGAACCAATAAGCGATATCGATAATGGAACCGAACCAAGAAGCGATATCGATAATGGAACCGGAATTGCTAAATTCTTAACAATTCCCCTCCCTACAGGGCAGACTGATAATCAGCAAAAAGTACAGGAATTGGACTAATGAGGACTTGGGGTAAAGTAATTTTCTCTGATGAAGCTCCTTTCCGATTGTTTGGTGAACACAACCATCAGGCCTGTGTCATGCCAACACTAAAGCACCCTGAGACTTTTAATGTGTGGGATCACCCACTCAATTTTTCCCCAAGAACACAGCCGGGAACAAAAAAAGGTCCCAAATGATCCAAGAGCAACTTCTCCCAACCATCAGCGAACAGTTTTCCACTTTTCCAGCTTGATGGAGCACCGTGCCATAAGGCAACAGTGATAACCAACAAAACACTGACATTTTTGTCTCATGGCCACAAAAATCC
The DNA here is from genome assembly GCF_027942865.1 of Odontesthes bonariensis. Lineage (NCBI taxonomy): Eukaryota > Metazoa > Chordata > Actinopteri > Atheriniformes > Atherinopsidae > Odontesthes > Odontesthes bonariensis. Next base: position 18,903,635 of record NC_134516.1, on the reverse strand, counting down.
CCAAACCTCAACTCCATTGAGAACCTCAGGTGGACAAACAACTCCAAACATTGATAATGCAAAAAATGGGTTGAAATCAGTCAGGATGTGGTCCACAAGTTGATTGACATCATGCCAGAGCGAACTGCAGAGGTCTCGAAAAAGAAGGGCCAAAACTAAGCAAATAATGAGTCTTAAGTCTGTCAACAAAAGCCTTTGAAACCTCAGAAACTATCCCTGTAACTATACCTCAGAATAACATAGAAACATCTGCCAAAGAGAATCTAAATCTAACCAATACCTGTGTCATTCTCAAAACTTTTGCAGTTATAAAGTCGTTATAAGTTGATGTAAGAAGAGAAGTTTCAGCTTCAGCAGCTATTACTCATATCTCTACACTCTTCTTCTTCCTCTTCTTCTTCTGTTGGTTCCAGGGCTGACACGACCGCTACGGCGAGTCACGGTACACGGCGGTATTATAGTGAAATGCTGAGTCAGTGCTTTTATATAAGATTAGAAGCAGAGATGGGACCAAGTCACACATGTGCAAGTCTCAAGTCTTAGCTTTCAAGTCTCAAGTAAGTCCCAAGTAATTTTTTCTTGGGCAAGTCAAGTCAAGTCACCTTATTATTGCACTTTTACCTGCAGAATCTGATCTTAAAGGGACACTATGTAATAAATTAAGTCATTTATTAGCTCAAATCAACATATTCATTCATAAGTTAGTCCTCATTGGTGTAAAATGATCTCTGTCAAAAATCTCACTTATCCTCCTGAGTGAAGAATAACTTGTCTGTATCTACATAGAGCAGGTAAGCTCTATGGAGGCTGCCATGTCCTTCTGGTCTATGAAAAATGACGAAGTGCCGAGAGGGACATAAAGCACTTCGAATCGCGATTTCCCCACCAGGCCTACAAGCAGAAATGACGTCATTGTGACGTCACTTCCGCCAAATGGCTTATTACAGCCGCTAATGCTAAATAGATTTTATTCCTTGGCACATATGTCTGTGTTCATTAGCTTTCTTTTTGTAAGTGCATCATCTTCTTCTTTTTATTATTATTCCTATGCTCCCCCTGGGTATCTTCTTTTTGGCGTTATGCTCACATTTGTAAACTGTTATTTTGTTGATTTACTAATAAAGTTTAAAAAAAAAATGCTAAATAGATTTTATCTCGTAAATGATCCCACTAATAATGCATTGATTGTTACCAAACTTCTGCTGTAGTACACATAGGCACTTAACTCACAAAACGAGGCATCAGAAAGTTTGTAAGTTTACCGGGAGTTTATTTACCGCTGCTAATGCTCCTATTGCTAACGCAGGCTAATGCTAAGGCTGCGTCGACGTCACTTCCGGTAACTCCCGGAATATGACTAATTGCATTGCTTGCACACCAAAGGAGATGTTATGTTATCTGACATGTTATCTGTCATCTGTATTTATAGTGTTGTTGTATGTGTGTTATATAATCCTTTGTACTGTGTGTCTTGATTTCTTTTTGTTTGTATGGACCTTGAGTCTGAAGCTACAGCTTCTTGAATCTTGACACATTCCGCTTTAGTTCAAGAAGTTGCAGCGCACATTTGAAAATGTGAGGCGCTAGAGAGCAAATTCATTCAACTTTGCAAAATAAAATTGCACCACTAGATGGGGGAAGAAATTACATAGTGTCCCTTTAACAAAGTGAAAAGACAAGATATAAGTAACTGTCCCCCACCCCATATCATATCAAGCTAACGTTAGCTAACTACCGACTAGGCTAACAGGATAATATTAGCTAATTTGACAAGCACTTAGTGGTCAGAATGGATATTCAAATGACGAACAAAGTTCGAAGTTGTTGTCTTGCACTGTGCTGTTCGTCTTTTGCCGTCAAAATGTTAATTATGAAAGCCGAAGACAATGACTCTCGGTCCCCCTCCCGCTGACATGTTGATGCATATCTGATATGAGTTTATTCTCTTAAATAAACATGTAAGGTATGTAGAGAGGGCATGACTGATTGACAGGGTAGGGATCCAATCATGATGCCATTCTCAGCCTGCGCTCCTACCGGGTAATCAATATTATTTTTTTTTATTAATTTATTAATTTTATATTCAAACTGAAAACATTAACTGAATAACTCTCAAGTTATTCAAGTCATCGTGTCTCAAGTCAAGTCAAGTGCCGAGTCTTTAACTTCCAAGTCCGAGTCGAGTCTCAAGTCTTTTATTTTTTGTCAAGTCAAGTCACAAGTCATCAAAACAGAGACTCGAGTCAACTCGAGTCCGAGTCACAGTGACTCGCGTCCCCATCTCTGATTATAAGTATTACTTTTTCCAGTTCTGTTGACATCTGTAGAACCTCTTAAAAAAAGAATGTTTACAAGTAACAGAATCTAATTGGAATAGAAGCGAAAAAACACTATTTTCTGTTTTTTTTTGGTCATATTTAGTTTAAACATACTCATATTCAATTGTATGTGCTATAGAAAACGGATGTTATGGCACAAGATAATTCATGCATCGCATCGTAGGTCTCCGAGAGCTGTTTAAAACTACACCCAACCATCCCATACTGTCATCTGTACATTTGTCTTCCTACTAATCATCTCCACAGGAGGCTGTGCGACCCAACAAAGCGGCGACGCCATGCAGATAAAGCAGCAGTTCCAGTCATCGTCCTCCAAGTTCTTTTCCGTTGGAAGTGTCGAACCTTTTGGCCTCTTCTTTGTGAAGGAACCATCTCTTTTGTGACCTCTGCAGGGTCCTCTGCTCTGAACCTACACAGTTTAGGCTCCCGTTACTTTTTGTTCCGGTCGTGACTCCACAAAATAAAACTAATTTTATTCTCTCGGTTCACTGATAGAAGTGTCGTAACGCTGCTATTTTTCTTTACTTTGGTTTTTATATTGACATGTTTATGTAGTTGTGTTGCAAATGATACCTTTATATGAAACTTTTCTTTTGGTAAATAGTTCAAAGTTAATATCAGGTTGCTGAAAATGCCAGAAACACGGGTAAATAAATCAGGTAAAAAGGCGGCTGGTGCACGTCTTTCCCTTTGCGCGTACACGGTTTTAGTCGTGAAACTGCGCAGAAGTTGAGCAGAGAAGCGCTTTTCCTCGACCTCGCTGAGAATCTGACCAGACGAACATTAAAATGTGATGTTGGTCTGCAGCCGTGAAACTACAGGTGCACGTATCCATCTCTTTATTTTACTGAGACGATAAAATATACACACGTGACATAAGATAAACTACTACTTCATCACCAATGTTGGTAAAACAAAAAAGAAAAAACCCCAAAAATGTTAAACTCAGCCTCCCTGAAACTCATATCTATCGACATGGAAAATTCAATTTTCAATTCATTTTTATTTACATAGCGCCACATACAACAAATGTCATCTCAAGGCACTTAAATAATAAAGTCCAATTCAAGCCAATTGGAATTCAATTAATTGTAATCATAATTATTTATAAAATAATCCAATTCATTCATATAGAGCCAATTCAAAAACAATTTCCTAGCTAAGGAAACCAACAGATTGCACCGAAACTTCACTTCAATCCAATCTCCCGTCCTGAGCGTGCCTGAGGCGACTGTGGAGAGTCCAGTGTTTTCTTTGCTAAAGGAGACATTAAAGGAAGCACTAAAGCTCCTTTCCTCGGCCACTTATCGGTCATTTCACTCCGATGGCAACCTTCCTAAGCAGCAGAGACTAATCAAACCCAGGTGCTTTAATCTCACAATCAAACTGTAATTATCTATCAAAACTAAATGTTTTCTTTTATGGTGGCACATCTTGCTGTATGCATATATATATATATATATATATATATATATATATATATATATATATATATTATATATGTAAACAAATCCCTCAGTAAAATACAGTTAAAGATTACAGATTACTCTGGTTGTCGCTTCCACCTCCTCTAATGTTTAATAACAACAATAATAATCAAAGCACCAGCTCTCGTAGTCCTTCCTGGCGCTGTATGGAAATTTGAATATTTCCTCCTGGAGCAATTTGAATAAGAATAATAGAGTTAGCTTCATGCATTCACACACACACACACACACAAATACATGGTGTTCTCCAAGCCTTCTGGTGGGAGAACAGCGAGGGTTCTGCTTCACTTACCATGTGGAGAAGCTACATATTAAACCAAATTTATGTGTCTGTCACGTGTGCGTTTCTGTCTCCTTCTCAGTACATCTTTAGGCTACAGCTTCGCCTCGGAAGCTCTCAGATCTACACAATATTTACCCCTCTCATTCGTCACAGGCCTGCACGGTTATTACGTTTGATGCAGAGTGGCGAAAAGAACCTTTAAAATAAAGAAAAACAGAGAAAAACAAAGAAAAACAGAGAAAAACACCCTCGCTGCTATTAAAAAAAAAAAAACAGTGAAATGATGGGCTCTAGCAATGGAACCTCCATGAAAAACAGCAGCTAATTCTACACAAACACCACATGTAGCTGCAGTCCGTTTAACACAATATTATTTGATTAAAGTCTGTTAATTATTTATGCCAAGATCAGCAACGCCAAGCTGGATGAATATGAACAGCGTGTATGAAGTTCCCCCCACAGTAAATGTAAAGTGACTCAATAAAAACGAATGGAAGTTATTTATTCATGCTCGGTGTGTAGCGTGTGCAGCAGCGCTGGCGGTTTATTACTCTGAAACCTCACAACGGCATGCAGCGTTTTTTAATTAAGACTAATTGTTTTCTTTATAGGAGCGCTAAAGAAAGCTAATTAAACAGAATGCCGGCAACATTTCCCATAAGAGGGCAGACGCAGGTTTATTCACAGCGGGGTAGTGTCTCCGAGTTATGCTTCACCGTGCGTCAAAGTTTCACACAACTCCGACTCAGAACACCTCAACAAGTTCAAGTGCAGCCCAAAGTTATTTATAACCACAATCCTGCGTACTTACCGAATGTTTTATACAAATAAATGATTATTCGATGTAACCAATGCAGAAAAAAATGGCTTTTTCTGTTTATTAACCCTCATACCTGATTTAAAACAACTTAATTTCTCATTTTTAAAACGACCTAAAAACATCACATGTTAACATTTTTTTTTCCACTTTTGTTTTCGTAGATCTTTTATTCCACTTCAGTTCTGATCATAACCACCAAGTTTTCAATTATTTTCAAAAATGTAACCCTTTAAATACTGGTTTATAGGATGTAAACGCCAATTTCTGTAAAAAAAAAAAAAAAAAAAAAAAAAACTGCTATATTTTCAATATATAGAATGCAAAGTGGAATTGTTCAGCGGGGATAATTATGGTCTGGGATATGTCAATGATCAGCAACAACACTGATTTTTAGGGATTTTTAGGGGTCTATGGGAGCCGTTTCTGTAATCTGCCACTGCAGAAAAACTAAAAAGCTGTAAGAACTGATGTTGTAGCTCATCAATGACATATCCCAGACCTAATAATCCCCCATAGAATATTTCACTTTGCATTGCATACATTGAAAATATAGCAGTTTTTGTGTGTGTTTTTTAACAGAAATTGGTGTTTACATCATATACACTAGTATTAAAAGGGTTCATTTTTTTTAAATAATTGAAAACTTGGTGGTTATGATCAGAACTGAAGTGGAAGAAAAGATTTCTGGAAAAAAAAGTGGAAAAAAATATTAACATATGGTATTTTGGGGATCATTTTAGAAGGGGACAAAAATGTCCCTTTTCAGAAATTAAGGAGTTTTTTTTCTACACAATGAAAAATTGCATTGTATATACTGTGTGTTTGAAATTCGAAAAAAATAGTCAAAAATGCACAACTGGACCAAATATGATGAGTATCACTATTTCCAGTGTGAAATTAGAGGAGAAAGTACACCCCAAGTGGACAAAAATGTCCCCTATCAGGGATTAGGGTTAAACCAAAGAAAGCCATAACGCGCCTCCTGACACTCACACATGTCCAGCTGTTGCAGCCCTTCTGAAGCCACTGGGGGTTGAGTGCATTATTGTTCCAACCAACAAGGAAAAAGGGGTTTGCAACGAGGGATTTAATCCAGAAACCGTCCACTGAGAAGCTGTGAAGCGTCGGGATCACGGTCACTGCTCTGAAATCTTTTAATGTGTTAATAAAACACTCCAAAACACATGCTCCACATTTGCAGGGAAACGACTTTAATGTGCAAATGTGGGCATTGTTTACTCCGCTGATGTTTTTTTTATTGAGTTTTCAAAAGGAACCTCAGATGCAAAGCCCTGCCACAAGCGGAAATGGCTAAAAGAAAAAAGAAAAAAAACTCAAAAAGCTCCAATGGCAGCGTTATGCAACACCGTTTCACCCAAAACCGCCAGTGCACGTGGTCCACATTCCCCCCATAGTGCATGCAGCAGAGGGTTGGGGGGGGGGGGGGGGTTTGTATTCAAATGCAAACATGTGGTTTCTGCTGCTGCAGTGTGAACCATGAGGACATTCTCTGAGCAGAGGCTGTGCTTCAAACACTTCCACCTCTTCATCTCTGCACAAAACATCACACATGTTCCGTCATTTCTGCCACCAAAGCCTTTATATTTTCACTATTTCGGTCCTATTTTTCTGCACAGATCGTCTGATTCGCACGGTTACGACTTTACAGTTTATTTTTCTCTGATTATCAAACGACTTAGTGGCTCATATGACAGAAAACTGTCTTTAAATGACTGCTCGAGGTCTCAGGAAACACTTTGTTACCAAGTTAAATGGTGTCATCATTATTTCCCTTGTCTGCGCGCTTAATGCAGTTTAAAAGCGAGTAAGAAGTTGAACAAACTACACGTAGAGTCTGTAGGTTAATCGTTTAAATGCTGCACCTTTTCCTGCATCCAACAGTGTCGTTGCCAGGCAACAAGTCAGAGAGCGGTGTCAACTTTATCTTCTGCAAGAGTAAAATGTCAACTATTTAATTCGGCTTTCGCTGAATCCAAACAGATCTAAACAGATCCAAACAGATCTAAACAGATCTAAACAGATCCAAACAGATCTAAACAGATCCAAACAGATCCAAACAGATCCAAACAGATCCAAACAGATCTAAACAGATCCAAACAGAGCCAACTGATGCAATTGGCAGATTTCAGGGTTTTGGAATAAAAAGATGAAATCGGCTTCTGCGGTTTGCAGGAAATAGCCACGGCCTCTCTGGGCGCTGCGTCCACTCTGGGTGGCGGTTGTTAATTGAAAACGAAGAAATAATTACTGTCTTTAAGAGTGATGGAGGAGACACCGGGGATGCTGGGAAATATGGGGCTCCACTGGGAGAGGAAAGTCTGACTGGGAGTCAGGTGGTCAGCTGGGAATTCCTCCATTGTCACGCCACATGCACGCTCATTTGCTCCTTTTTTATTTCATATATATTGACCAAACAGGCACCGGAAACCCAAAATGTCCCATTCTGTTGGTACTTACAGCAGATCCGACCCCTGAGGGACCGGGGGGGGGGGGGGTAACAACCCCAGCAGGTTGTGTGTGGAGGGCCGATAACAAATGGCGATGGACTGGCTGCTCTGTCTGAGGAACAGTTGGTCCTCCGACTGTCCTCATCAGCAGATTTCAATCGGCTGCGCAGCCTTGCGTGGAGGCTTTAATCTCCGCAGACCGTTATTTACATTTATTACCCCGTTAAGGAGGCACAGAACACAAAGAACACAGGCGGCACACGTTTACAGCTCAGCAACGAGACGAGACTTCAGTCCAAAAACGCTGTAAATCACACCGACTTAGAATAAACGCCATTTTTATTACTCTCTTTTTTATTCATTAAGACGGCAGAGTTGATGAAAACCCTATCTTCATCCATCTTCCTCTGCAGACACCTCACTCATCCCTCTTGATTTCCAGTCAGCCCCACCTCTCATCTCTCATGTCAAACCAGTGACAGATCCTGTACCGTTTAGTCTGATCATTCAGAGCGATTCCTGCACAGAACATCCAGAACGATCACCCCTTACGCACTGCGTTTTGAGTGCGTCGGCTGGGACTTGATATTCTTTTCGGCCTTTTGGTGAACCACGAGCAGAGGCAGACAGGTTTGTAAGCCGTGTGTGAGGCAGATGTAAGCTAGGGGAGTGGTGAATAATCTGCAGAAGAGCACTTTCTAGCGGCGCGTTCGGAGCACAGCAGGAGCAGCCGGCCTCTCAGTCTGTTGTCTGTCGCTGCTTCACCCGACCAGCCGGTCTGTTCTCACACACACACACACACACAAATATGCATGTGAGAGCAGGCTGTCTTTTCACAGCGACAACAAACACTGTACTTGCGACATGCCGCTACATGGGAGACGCCACAAATAGCCGACTGAAGAAAACATGTTTTGATGGAGAGAAGTTGTCACGGCAGAGCTATAAACTGCCTTTCCTTTTGTTTTTGACACAATCAGAACGATCCGTTCTCCGTTTCTATCGCTGCTGCTCGTAAAAGATGCCTGAAAACACCTCGGTGCGCTCTAATGTCGGCTCCTTAAAGAGTCATTTAGTTTCCATTACAACGTCATCAAACCTCATTGACCTCAGCAACAGTGGCAGGGTTAGTCCTCAATAGCCCCCCACCCCACCTCTAACAATGACTAACAATAGGAGCAAATGGCCGGGCTGCTTGCATCCACAACAACAGACCACCAGCATCCACCATCCATCACAGTCACGACCCTCCCAGTGTCTCAGAGGATTTGGCCGACACGGCTCACTATTTTTAGCGCCGTATTTTGCCACTGTATGCCGCCGCTTTAAAATTCAAACACTGGAGTATGTAAATCAATTATCAACAGCCACCAGAAAGAAATTTCTTTATTTTTCACACTAAAACCATTTACTGAGGCTTTGTCTCCTATAAGAGACACAAGTTGGGTGTCCGAGTATACATGTGAGGTTTTCATTTGGATCTTTTCAGCTGTTTTTACACCCCAAAGAGTGGATTTATTACCCCCTTCATCTGTGTGGCAGTCAAATGAAGAATAAAACGACTTTAAACACTTTGAAACAACCCAACACCGTCTGTGGCCTTCAGTTTCCACTGATTCTGAAACCAGAAGCAAAGACCACATAAAAGGAATGTTCCATAAAACAAGCGCTTTTCATCTTTAACCCCGTCCACCATAAGAGGCCACTGAATGCTCCTCGGCTTTGCTACCTACTGGCCGACTGCTCCAAAGTGTGATGGACTTAATTTAGGATCTCCGTTCTGTGGGCCTGAACCTCAACACAGTGCATCCCACATCTACAGAACTCTTCTCCCAACTGTACGCCCTCAAACTCGTAGTGATGACACCAAACCTGCTGTTGAGCCACCCAAAAATAGGGCCGTTAAGGCGATCCAACATCAATTTAAAAAAAAATAATCAGCGTCTGCGAGAAATTCTTTTGGCTATAAAAGATGTTTTTTTGGCTTTTTTTTTTTAAGTTACTGCAAAAAATAAGTGAAAAAACCCTAAAAATGTGACTTTTCTTGCATCTGGTGAAACCAGCCCACAGGAATCAATTCAAACTGGAAAATTGATTTTTTTTTTTCTTTTTTTCCCTGCCTAAAAGCACCACTGGATACATTCCCTCAATCTATATTTTCTACTTACTCAAACAGAAGACATAATCTAAACATACATCTGCTGGGAACCAGTTCCAGCTGCGGATTAATATAGATTTGTCCTGTCATGAGTATTTACTGCAGCAGGGCACCGCGTACTGCTGATAGTATAGCTCATAGTGTAACAATGTGTGTTTGATTAGTCTTTAAACCGGCTTACAGACAACAGAGCTTCTTAGGACATGAGAAGAAGATATAAACCGATCCATTTTTGTATGATCCACCGCTCTCTGAAATGGGAGATACGCCACCGAGTCTTTCTCTGGGTGCAGCAGCCAATCTGTAGGACGGCCCAACCCAAGGGACCCACTTGCCACCAGCTGACTGACCAAGCAGCCTGCCCAAAGGCACAATTAGAGGGTCTTTGTCTCACCCAGAGTGGCCCTTTGTGCTGCGATGCCGCCTGGCACTGGAGGGGAACGTCATCAGTCACTTGCTGAATGATCCGAGTCGAGCACACACACAGGTTAAAGGTCCGCGGCCCTATCAGAGCCAAGGATCTGACGGCACCCCGCGGCGGTTCAATAGGCTTTCCTCTTCAGGAAGAGAGGGTGTTAATGTCATCTGGGTGACGGTTTGTCAATACATTCATGGCTGTCACTTTCTAACCGATTTGTCAGATTTTTTACTCCAACTAATGAAGCACCAAAGCCCGAGTTCAATCTTTTTATTTCACCGGTGTTCGAAAACTTCGACATGAGCTTCTCTGGACCGCTTCGGGTCTATAAGACACCGTCGTCGTCATCAATCCTCGAGCCGACGCCGCCACCGAGCCCGGAGCGCAAGACTTTAAGGCTTTATGATGCATCGGAGAACGAAACCTGAGGGAGCCACTCGGGAGAGCAAGACATCAGACATCAGATGTTGAAACACTGTCACCCGGCCGTTGGTTGTGTTTACCCAGTCTGACGATATCTTTGTCAAGGAAAAATGATGTTTTCCAGACTAAACATAAATATTCTTTTGTGAATGCTGACAAAAAGCATCTCATTTCATCTTTCCGTCTCAAATGAACCCAATGTATATTACTCAAAAAAAAAATGCAACAAAATTCATTTGAATATTCCAGACACCTGGGGTAGATAAGGGCACCTTATTTCATCACATCTGGCAATGTCCAAGAGTGAGGGAGTTTTGGGAGGAGGTTTGACCGACTGTACAACAGATTCTGGACCTGGAACCTAGGCTCCTTCTGCCGGGTCTTTACCCAGTGAGTCATAGGATTAAAATAAATACATGTACAATATAAATACATGTTCTCTCCAACCAAAAAGGACAATAGCCTTATCATGGAAAAACTTTGGTAAACCCGCTATCGCTGTGTGGTTTAGGGAACTAACTTCTTGTTTACCTCTCAAAGACAGACAGGAGGTATTTCATAATGTTCGGGGTCGCTTCTTAATTCTTTATTATGTGAAGGACAATGACTCGTCACATCTGGTGGACGGGCCTGGAACGGTATAGCAACTTCTGCATGACTCAGTTATTTCTTCCCCTGCCCCCCCGGACTATACAATATGATAATATATCTTCGGTGGACTCATGATTATGTACCTTCATAGCTCTCCGACCGCCATGTTTGTGTTTCAGTCTGTTGGTACGGTTGTACGGACCAAGTGTGTACTGCATGAAAATTGGACTTGACGATGTATGTTGGTACACTTCTGCATTATTTTACACTCTTATTTTACCTTTGTGTCTTTTTTTTTACAAAGAAAAGTCAATAGGCAAGGCAAGGCAAGTTTATCTGTATGGCACAATTCAACTACAAGGCGATTCAAAGTGCTTTACAGTGACATTAAAACAGTAGAAATATAAAAGCATGATTTAAATTTTAAACAAAAAAGAAAGAAATAAGAACAATAGATAAAATCAGATAAAACCAGTAGTTAAAATGTGATTAAATAAATAAATAAAAATAAAATAAATAAATAAATAAATTAACCTAATAAAAAAGGAGACGTGGGTGACCCCTGATACTTTGACGGCCTGATATATTCCAGTCTGTCAGGACTAACTGGGATTTCTCCGGTCAAGTGCGTCAGATGTCACAGATGTCAGATCAGAGCAGTCATGATAACACCTCTGTGCTCAGACCCCCCCGGCCGACCCACCCTTCGCCCTCATAAAATTGCAGTTTCAGGCCTGGATTATGACACGGTTGACATCATTTGATTCGCCTTCCCAGGAGCTCTGAAAGTGCCCCATTAGAGTTATTGCTGGTGGGGCGTCGTGCCAGCCCGAGCAGCCTGTCCCCGACTCACCTGCTGAGTCTAATCTGTCCAGTTACCATTAAGCCAGGTTTGAATTTACACATACTTTGAGCTTCTTTGAGTCTTCTGGGTGCAGTTTTCTAACATCCAACACCCACCAACACACTTTACTCTCTTTTTCCCCCGTTTAATTACTCAAATTACATTATGTACATGTGACATTATTGTGGTCATTAACTGGTGTTTCCCTGTTCCAGCAGGTATCCTTTGAATGGTGTTACAGTGGGTTTTTCCCTCTTTTCTGTCTTCTCAAACCCCAGCTGGTGGAGGCGGATGGCCACCCTTCCTGGTTCTGGTTCTGCCAGAGGTTTCTTCCTGTTCAAAGGGAGTCGTTCCTCTCCACAGTCGCCTCAGGCACGCTCAGGATGGGAGATTGGACTGAAGACAAGTTTCAGTGCAATCTGTTGGTTTCCTTAGCTAGGAAATTGTTTTTGAATTGACTCTAAATGAATGAATTGGATTATTTTATAAATAATTATGATTACAATGAATTGAATTCAAATTGGCTTGAATTGGACTTTATTATTTAAGTGCCTTGAGATGACATTTGTTGTAATTTGGCGCTATATAAACAAAAATGAACAATAAACACCGTTCATCCACCTGTTAGACGGGGATCCTTTCTTTGTGTTCGGTTCAGCACTGGAAAAAATGCCCCTCCAAAAATAAGTAAAAAAACAACAAATACGAGACGTTTTTGCTTGAAATAAGCAAAAAAAACCAAAATCTGCCAATGGAACTAGTGAAAATCGGCTTGTCAAGATTTCTTGAAATAAGATGTCATATTTAGGACTTTTGAGATTAAAGTGATCTTGAAATTAGCTTAAAAACTTCTTCAAATGAAAAAAAAAGCTAGTTTCATATGATACGTGACTCAAAACAATTAGTTTTTAAGACTTTTTCATTTAACAAGATATTCAAGATGTATTATATTAAAACAAATCCCTATATCTGGCTGAAATAGTGCTTGTTAGGCAGTTGTTACTGATATTAAGTGTAATAAGATACTCAATGAGACAAATATACTTGGTAAGATTTAGATTTTTTCCAGTGAGAGATGCAAAGGACGCCACAGGCACCCGCACACAGGTCCCTAATCTTATGATTTGCCAGTGTGTTACAAGCTGAACCCACATTCGATGAACAACCACCCATAAACCAAAATAAATGGACTCCAGTTTCCAGAAAGGGTCATCAAAGCAAATCGAGGCCTCAGCTCAGTTCAAAAACTGAGCTGAGAATAGAACAGCACAGTACACTGGACAAAAATCAAAGTCTTACCAAGTATATTTGTTTCATTTCTAGTCAAAATATCTCATTACACTTAATATAAGACACAACTGCCTAACAAGTGCTATTTCAGCCAGATATAGGGACTTGTTTGAAGACAATACATCTGGAATATCTTGTTAAATGAAAAAGTCTTTAAAACAAATTGTTTTGAGTCACATATCATATGAAATAAGCTTTTTTTGACATTTGAAGAGGTTTTTAAGCTAATTTCAAGATCACTTTTAACTCAAAAGTCCTAAATATCACATTTTATTTCAAAAAATCTTGACAAGCCGATTTTCACTAGTTCCATTGGCAGATTTTTTTTTGCTTATTTCAAGCAAAAACATCTTTTATTTGTTGTTTTTTTTTTTTAAACTTATTTTTGGAGGGGCATATTTTTCCAGTGTAAATCAGCGGGGGGGGGGGGGGGGGGTGGTGCTTTTATGTTCTTCCTAGTTCTGGTCTTTGTATCTTACTTTGGGCATGTTGTTTTTCTCAAGATGGAGGAACAGACTTGGAAGGGAAGAAGGGGTTTGTGTGTGTGTGAGGAGTTGGGAGGAGGAGGCTGGAGAAAAATAAGAGGTGGAGGCCGGGCGGGCGACCAGGACAGTGACATTCACGCGTTACGACGTGGCGACACTGACAAGGTGTCCTCCCCGCCGCTCGGCCAAGCTGTTATCACAGTCGGCTCCCGTTTCCAGGTCGCAACCCTCAGCGGCACCGGCATTATTGGGTCGCGGCTTGGTGCCACAGCCCAGCGCCGGAGTGGGCCGGCGATGCCATTGTCCAACGGTGAAGCGTGGCTTTGAGATACCGAACACACACACACACACACACACACACACACACAGGCCCAGTGATCCGCCCTGGCAACCTCCCTAGCAACCATCTGTCCCCGCTCTGCCATGCTCAGGCTCGGGCACAGCCAGCGACGGGCATGCCTTGACACGTCTGAGTTAATGGGACAAAACGGGGGCGCGTAAGAGGACAAAAGGACTCACAAATGAAAAAGTGTAGCCAGCAGAGGGAAAGAAAGATGAGTTTTTCGTGAGAGCTTGGCTCAGAAAGACCCCGAGTCGGAGCAGCGTTCGTTCGCCTTTGTTCTTTTAAGGCATGAAGTCCTGGAATGTAATCCAGGATTAAGCTAGTTTGTGCAGGATTTATCTTTCGCAGCCTTAAAATAAATGTCCGAAGGGAACACCTGCGCATTAAAGGGATAGTTCGTCTCTTTTGACATGAAGCTGTATGACATCCCATATTAGCAACATCATTTATGAACATTTTCTTACCCCCTGCTGCGTCCTGTGAGCCGAGTTCCAGCTGAGTTTTGGTGTTGATGAAGGTAGTCCGGCTAGTTGGCTGGGGCTTAAAAAATAAAGCGTTTTGCTTCTCAAAACAATATGCGTTCAAAAGAGTAATACATTTGCATCACAAAATCGTTCATCCAGAAAAAGTCGGACCTCACAATCGCTTGGCGCTATTTTCTCTCCCTTCGTATCACTGCTTGCAGTGTAGACCGTGCAGACCGTAGTGTAGACAGAGCAGCGAACACCATAATGCTGCGTGTACACCAAGAGCGACCTACGCTACCTGGTAGCGGAGGTAGCTGGAGAAGCTTCGCTTGAGAATTTGCTTTGGTAGCTTTGGTAGCTCGTGACGTCACATTTAGAATGTTAAATTTTTAAAGGCCCCGCGGCTGTGCAGCACCCCCACGGAAAAAAACATGAGGAAAGAGAGGGCAGGGACACGAATAAACGTGTTGTTATTTACAATTTGTTATACAAGATATACATCACGTTACAAATTATGTAAAACAACATTAGGTACACCTGAGAAGAGCAGGAATAGCGGAGGCAGCTGTGAAAAAGAAATTAATTCGAAATAAAATCCGAAATAAAACTTAATTGCAGTGAGAAAGGTATGCGTGGGGTTACTACACTATTGTATTGAAGTACTCGACACGGCAGTTGCAACAGTCTCAGGATTAAACGACTATTGTTTGGATAGGAACTAAAGTTTACACGTATGTTTCCGCGAAGCCCGCGGATTGTCGGACCCCTACAATCTGTGGATTGTCATTGGTTTTCGCCGAAACGCGTCATAGCTCATTACCATAATGTTAGCTTGAGTTTAATCGCTGGAATCCGCTCTGGTAGCTCAGTTCTCTTCGCCACTGGAGAATCCGCTCTGGTAGCCCAGGTAGCTCACCCTCCATAGAGAAATAATGATTTCCAGCGCTCATGTCGCGTAGGTCGCTCTTGGTGTACACGCAGCATTACAGGCGCAGCTGTCAGCAGGCGGCAGCAGGCAGTGATACGAAGGGAGAGAAAATAGGGCCAAGCGATTGTGAGGTCTGACTTTTTCCTGGATGAACGATTTTGTGATGCAAATGTATTACTCTGTTGAACACATATTGTTTTGAGAAGCAAAACGCTTTATTTTTAAACCCCAGCCAACTAGCCGGACTACTTTCATCAACGCCAAAACTCAGCTGGAACTCTGCTCACAGGACGCAGCAGGGGGTAAGAAAATGTTCAGAAATGATGTTGCTAATATGGGATGTCATACAGCTTCATGTCAAAAGAGGCGAACTATCCCTTTAAGCACACAGATGCATCAAAGCAGCAGAGGTAGGGTTCATGTTCGTCCCCCCGTCTTCAGTAATCCTGTATTTGTGTGTAATTGTGTTGGCTATTAGCATCACAACCAACAAACAAACCGGTGACATGAGAATATGTCAAGAGCTGACAAAGACTCCAGGTTGGACTGTGTCGGGCTTTCTTTAGGGAATGAAAGGGAGCCGGCCTCTGACCGACCTGATTTTGGAGTTGAACTTACTTTTGTGAACTTGTGTTGCACAGGTCGCCCGTATTGTGATCGGAACGGTCCAGAACGCCGACGCCCTGGAGGTCAGCGTGTCAGCGCAGAGTGACAGTTTGCTTCCTGATGCTATAGACGTGGCCTCGGTGGGGGGTGGGTGAGAGCGGGTTAGGGCGGTGTAAGGGTGGGGCAGGTCCGGGCGCGATGCGATATCACAAGTAGATACATCTTCCGCTGTTGAATGTGTTGCCTTATCAGCGCCGAGCCAGAGGTCCGTGCGCAGTGAGGCGGTGACCTCACATCTTTCTCTTTCCCAAACAGCCTTTTTTAAACATGCAAACGCCCGGCCTTTGTCAGGCCGCGGGCACAGATCAACTCCCCGCCCCATCCCAGAAGCAAAGGGGAGCCCCAGACAAGTCATGATGGAGCCTCTTTTGATTCCAGCTGAGTTCTGTCGCGGTCGCTACCTCTTTTTAGCAGGTCTGGCTCACACATGCAAGCTTTCACGTCTTTTTTCTCTCTTTGGAAGTTAGCAAGCGAGCTAATTCTGGACGAGTGTTTTTAATGTTGTTTACACCCAATGAGGGAGATTAAAAACAGATAGATGATTCGATGAATGAAGCAGATTAAAGTGAGAAGGGGGGGGGGGGGATTCTGTGCCATGCCAACTCTGTAGTCCACAGCTAACTCCACACCCCCATCTTCCTTTTCTTTCACCGTCTTGCATTTTTAAAGAGCTGAGAGGCCATAGCCAAAGTGAATGAACCATGACCACAGGCAGATGCTCCCCACATCTCCCTCTCACAGCGCCCTTCCCACTTTACACCCTCCATTTCCCACAACTAACTTAACTCTGCCGCTCGGTACATTTACACTCTTTTGGGTGGACTTTAAGTCAGTGTAGCTGATAATAATCTAAAGTGGACTAACACTGAAGACTTGTGAGGTAAAAGTTTGGCTACTATGTTTTTATTTATTTTACATATTTGTACAATAGCCTGTAGGTGGAAGATAATTCTTAAGACATATTTTCTTCATACATTTTGTTTAATTTGACTTTTTTTGCTTTATAAATACTTTGAAAATTCCCTTTGTACTGTAGTGTGTGACCAGGAAGGTTTTTTTTGGTTTTTTTTTGTTAGTGTTCCAGTGCCATTTGTTAATTTTACCCAATTCCCTCTGGGCACTTGAAGGCCAAATAAGCACAGATGGGACATTTTCAGTCCTTTGGAACACTTCATTTGAGTGATTTGGATTCAGAATTTTTGCTTCACACTCTACATATCACACTAAGTATTATGAGGTAAAAGTTGGTGATTGTGAGCAAACGTGACATAAAAAATAACAGAAATAAAACAAGTTTCTCTTAAGATACAGTCACTGTAACTGCTCCTGTCTCCATAAAGTAATACAGCTCATTTATTATCAAAATAACTTCCCTCTTAATTAGTCTTTTTGGTGTTAATCAGAACATTTGGCATCACAACAGGAAGTAAATTTGAGCATTTTTATGATAACTTAACCATCTCTATTAAATCTAAAACAGTCATATAATTGATAAACTCTGTAATTAACCAATAAAGTTTTAACCCGACAGCAGAAACATCTCAGTAAAAGTTTCAGTAACAACTAAATTATACACTCTTATTGCAACTTAATGCAACACTACACATTTAGACATTTTAAAGTTTTAAAGATTAAAGAAATAAAGAGAAAGGTTTCATCTCGTTCAGAGAGATTTTAGAAGCAGATATCTCAGATCTGTATTAAATATTTAAAGTTTATTCAGTGGGAATTTTGCTAATTTTTGATACAATTTCTTGCCACTTTCTTCTGATTTCCACTCTGCAGAAGAACAGAATCTTTGCAGAGAATCCAAACCACAAACTTCTACTAAATCTGCAAAATTATCAGCGTGATCGTGCTTTTCAAATGCAACACAAATGTTTTGTAATATTCTTCAGCAATAAGCTCAACTGGTATGTCATGAGCATCACAACGTGAGGTTTTATTCAACGCATGTGTGTTTACTGGAGGAAACAATCAGGGCAATCACAGGGAAGCAACCCTGAAATCTCTCTTCTCCAATTTCCTTTCTGAGATGCTGTTTGGAAAGACAAACGCACCAAGAACTGATAAAAAACATTAACTTTAGTCTGTTTTATATCTGCCTGTGAGATAAAACACAAGCTGGATTTACTCAATGAAAAAACACACTTCTGTGAGCGTATTTTCCTCTAATTTATGATTAAAACATAAGCTTCTTATACTGTCTCGTGTTTCTTTTATGCACATTGTTCACAGCTTCGTATTGTTGCTGAAATGAGTAAACACACCCATTAGGACGTGCAAACAAAAGAAATAGAAAAGCAAAAAAAAAAAAAAAAACTGCAGCTGAATCCATTCTGACAGAAAACCGAACAATATGCACAAATCTAACGCTATTCAACCATTTTTGTTAGTTAAAATAAATATTATGACTATTATCAAGTTTTTATTTACTAGGAAATGCGACTAAAATGAAGTGTTCAGTTGCAGGAAAATTGTCCTTTAAAACGAAAAAACTAAAATTAAATTAAAAGAGGACGAGCTGCTTTTTTTCACCGAAAACTGGGAGCAGAATTAAACTAAATTGTATTTTCAAGATACTGCAATTTATTCTTTAAAATACACCCGCTTAAAAGAGCACTGATGTGTTTTTTTTTTTTATTCACTTTAACACCCCTGCAGCCACATAGGAATGTGGCAGACTTGATGTGGTAAAATCCCTCCTTTGTAAGGAGGAGAAAAAAAAAAAAAAAAAAAAGGAAAAAGCTTCTTAAAACCGTCAGCCAATAATTCTGTAAATTGAAACTACTCTATTGCAGCGTGAATCAGCTTTGATGGTGGATGTCATGTTATTGCTGGGGACGACTTCTCTGTTTGGAGATGGAGAGGAGGCTCCTTCTCCTCGCTCTCGGTAAAGGATATTCTGATAAAAGAAGGTAGAGCAGATGAGGCGGGGGGGGCGGTTGGCGAGAGGTGATACAGCACACGGCGAAATTTCATTTCCTGCCTTGTATGGAGAAAATAGCATCAGCTGGGGGAAAACCTGGCCAAGAGATGGGAGATTTACCCGGAGAACATTGATAACCATTTGTTCATTTCCTGACAACAACACGGGGGGAAAAAAGAGAAAGAAAAAGAAAGAAAGCACGAGTCTCTGCTCAGATGAAATGGGTTGAATTTTCCCTCTTATTTTGTTCTGTGGGTGGACGGGAGTCTATTTCATCTGCAGCATGTAGCAGCGCTCCTAATCAAAGGATCAGTTATTATGGGGGGGGGGGGGGGGGGGGGCGTTTGCTGCATCGGCTGCATAGCTGAGAGACGAAAAAGAAGGGGTCCGTGGTCAAATTCTCCCACTTTTGTGTCACTTAGCTTCTCCCCGCCAGGTCGGATTTGCATTTTAATAGAAGGCTTTTATAGACTTCTCGGTGGCGTTCGTGGCACCACAAGTGGCATCATTAAGTGAACTAAGCCGGATTAGAGGCGATGCTGAGGTCAGATACCCGTACGCCAAAACAGAACCGAAGCTTTCTCCTCCGGGATTAGACCGAGACGGAGAGACGACGGTGCGGGGGGGGAGAAAGAGGAGAGTGGCGAGAGAAAGAAGTGAGAGCGGTGGAAAAAGAGGGAGTGGGAGAGAGACATAAGGGGAAAGAGGAAAGACAGGCCACGCTGAGGTGATGAATTGCTTGTAAAGTGGCTCCTCTTCAGCTCGAGGGCCTCTCTCCGATCTCTGGTTTGGTTCCAGCTTCAACTTTCTCTCAAAATGATATAAAAACACAAAGCTGGAAATAACAAGTGTTTCCAAACAGGCCTGGACCAGCAGAGGGGCGATAGGACCGATTACACGGCGTGAACTACGGCGTCCGTCACGTTAAAGATTCAATTTTCATCGAGTCAGGATATCTGGTCACATGTCCAAAATCATTTCACTGGAATAAATGCAATTTTTTTTCCAAAAATTGACAAAAATCCATCTTGAGATGCCATAAACATCAAGAAATTGCAATTTAAAACTACAGATTTGTCTGGTTTTGACACATCAGATCAATCTTAACCTACTTTTCTTTAAATAAATGCACGTTTAAAAGCCAAATACTTTGGAAGAGACGACCAGTTATCAATCTAAAATGTAGATTCAAGATATATCCCCTCATTGGTAGTTTAGAGCTACCAAGAAAGTCCGTAGTGTCAATTTTTTCAGGCCTTTTACATTTTGAGCACAGATAGCATCTGAATTGATCACTACCTGCTAAACCAGACTAAACCTTCTGCATCATATTCACTTTTTATTACATCAACAAAATATTCTTTATGATTTAAATGTTGCTGCAGACTTTAAAACCAGATGAAAATAAAGACTAAATTCAAAATTCTCTTTAAATCCCAGTTGCTTACAAAACTTTGTAAGATCCAGTTTTTACTGTAACTCAGATTTAATTCTTTGTTTAAAAGGTGCTTAAAAACCGTGTCCTCTTTCTTCTTTAATTATCTGGCTTTAAAGCAAATAGAAACATTAAATAAAAAGCATTTGATAGATTAATCTTTCATTTAAATGATCTGAGTGGGTTAAAATCGCACCTGTGGAGGTTATGCTTTCAAAATGGCCACTTAAATAAAAAATGGCCACTAGAGTTTTATAAAAGTGCAAAATTTCTTCCAATATGTTGGTTGACCTGAAGGGAGTCCATAACATTGTAACAGGAAATAGAAAAAAAGGTGTGTTTAAACCTAAATTATGATGTTTTTCTGAGTATTTTTGCAGCCTGAATACAGCCGTTCAATGTACCTCTGATACTGTTCAATGTGTCAGTGACAGAAAAGAAGACTTTATGAAACTCATTCTGCACAACCTGACATGAAGTGAACCAGTAAGTAGTTAATTAAGAGAATCTACCAACCCATTCACCCTCATTGTCCACTAGAGCGCCAGCAGAAAACCCGCTTAATCCACAAACTTTCTCTCAACTGTTCTGCCATCTTGTTTTCCAATTAACCTTTCCAGCCTCCAACCTTTGCATGGGAAGACACGGATCGATGCCCTCAGCGATAAACATCTGCAGAGCACCTATAACTGACTGGAAAAGTGGCTTTGTAAATACTGTGTAAATATTAACTAATGGGTGTTTGCCGTCAGTCCACAGGTCTGGTGCATGCCAGGTGCAGATATGAAAGGGAAAGTTGTTGAACCGTTAGCAGCGGTTCACCTTTCACAGCACTTTCAAAGAGAAAGGAGTCGACAGATCAAAGTTTAGGTCTACTTTGTGTTGGCTCCTTATTGTTATTCAAGAGACTGGACTCCTCAGAAGATTGAATACGGAGCGAAGAATCTAAAAACCACACACAGTAGGGTCAAAAATTAAGTGACAAGTTAAGGACATGGACTATTTGTTTGGTCGTAAAAAAATAAACTCAAAGGTTATGGACACATTTTCTACGGTTAATCACAACATCCAAGATAGAATGCACCAGAAATTCTCATCTCTGTGTTAGCTACTGGACAGAAAACCGTTTTTCTAGGAGCCGAATCGCTTGGTCACCTCTTATTTTTGGCAGACGGCACCAATATAAAAAAAGCCAACAATAAGCACAACCATATAACATTTGTATCACAATTCGGGAGCACTTTGTGGATGTTATATACAAAATTCAAGCTTCTGTTTGCATGTTTGTCAGTTTATGGGTACTTGTTAGCTACCAAGCTAACCCATTATTATAGTAACTAAAATGTAAAGAAGTACATCTTGTAAGGGGAATTTTTTCTTTGCTTGTTTTTTTGTTGTTGTTTTGGGTTAGGCTGCCAAAGTATTAACATGGAGTTGGAAATCCTGAGCTTTTTACTCACACTCTCAGTGTTTGGTTAGGATCAGAAATTAAGAAGCATGTGATTAGGCATTATAACCTGTTTGACAAGGTTAAGGAATTATGAACTACTTGGTAAGAGTAAGGTATCATAAACTTCTTGATTAGGTTTAGGCGTGACAAAAATACAAGGTCAGGGTTAGTAATTAAACTACTTGGTCATATTAAGGCATTATTAAGGCATTAGAAAGAAATTGGTAATTACAAACATACTTGGTTAGGGTAAGTCATTAAAAACATCTTGTTCAGATTTTGGTATTAAAAGCTACTTGGTCATATTGAGGCATTAGAAGGTAATTGGTAATTACAAACATCTTGTTTAGGTATTAAAAGCTACTTGGTCAGATTAAGCCATTAGAGGGTAATTGGTTATTACAAAAAAACTTGGTTAGGGTTAGTAATTACAAATTTTACTAATTTTCTGTGGCCTGGGCTAAATGTGCCCTCTGATTGTTTATAACCTCATTTTACTAGGGTTAATAAATGTTAAAGCTCAAGTATAAAGCTAATCATTGCTCTGTGGGCGATGATGTGCAAGTGATTGCTATTTATAGGAAAATATAAAACATATTTTTAGTCGACACGAACATCCTGAATTATCTAAATTAACCATCGGTTTCATTGATGGAACTCCTACAACTCGTGAGATTTAAAGCCAAGCAACAGTATGATGGGACATTGCGTTTACCTAGGAATATATAGACATAAAGCCCCTTTCGTGAAAGATGGAGATAACACTAAGCGAAAACACTGAGGGTTAGAGAAACGCAGCCCAGGCTGCAGTTTTTATAGAAAAAGGGTCACTTTAGATCACTGACATCTGAAAACCAAATCTAACAAAAAAACTCAGAAAACATGAAAACATGTCCATTTCTGTAGATGTGAAAAATACACCAGCACACAGCACAACTAGATGTTATATGTGCATGTATGAATAAGTGTGTATTTGTTGTTCGTGAGCCTAACGCGGCGTGCTGTGCAGAGATGAGCGGCCCGTCACTCAGCAGGCATCAGGCCGTGGAGGTCACACCCCAACAGTCCCGAGAAGAAGAGATTATGTCTGTGTGTATTTGTGTGTGTGTTTTAAAAAGCAAAGATTATGCATTGTGATATCAAACTGGGTTAACGTAGCGGACTGTGTTTGCATACAGGGGTGCCGCAGACTCGCGGGTTTTAGCTTTAATCCCCGCACACACTGAATCCTCGCCGGCTGATTTGGCACTTTTTCAGAGTATTAGGCCGTCATGCGAGAAGCTTTGTTTACCTGACAGAAGTCATCATGTTTAATAAAACTCCTACCAGGCTCCATCTTTCTCTGCTTTCTCTGACGCCACTTGTTTGGAAATTTGACCCACCTCTGTGACACTGAACTCTTATTCAGCCATGGTTCCGAATATCGTCTCCAAAGGAGGGCGAGCGGACTCTTGGTTGAGGCCTTTTTCTGATTTACTGACACTTTTTATCCAGGCTCAGTAACTCCTGGGGCTCAATTTCGTACCAGAAGCGAAACACACAGTAGTCTGTGTGTGTAAATGAACCGCAGGGATCAAATAAAAGATTATAATCAATGGGAAAAACAACACTTCACAGTTGCTTTGATTAATGGTCTCTCTTGGAGTGATAAATCAAAGTTGAAAACTTTCTGTACACATTATTAACCCCCCGTTTTCTAACTCGTTTAAAAAGCTGCAGGCTTATTTCCCATTATGTTGATAATATGGGTGCGGTTTGCCAAAACTCTTTGTGCTAATTGTGTGTTGGTTCAAAAAGCCATTTTCTGTTAGAGTGCACAAATCCATTACGGCCTCCTCCTTAGCCTGGATAATAGGGATTGAATTAACACTGGCGCTAAAACACGCGGCCCGGGACTCCTGAAGATATGATTGATCATCTTATTGCCGAGTATTCAACCAGTTTGGTTGATTTAATCAATACCATTGCCTCTTTTGGATTGAACCTCATTCTGCTAATGAACCAAGACTTAACAAAAAGATGTGAGAATGGCCTCAGGTAGTTAGTTGAGACACATCTCAAAACACTCGATACTCTCTGGTAACCGTCGCTGATATCTTGGCTGGGTTCTTTACTTTTATTTGGCATTCAAAGTGTATTCCACAGCTATACAGAAAGACGTTAAATAAAGGATTTCCATCAGGAAGCAGGTCAAGAGATTCTGGATTCAGCAAGTGACAAATCCCATATATCAGGTCATGTTTTACGACATTTATTCAGCCAATCTACAAATTCCTAGTTTAATATTAAGATAAGAAAGCGCCTTTCCTTTTCTTTCTTTATATTCCTGAATGAAGTCGCAGCAAACGCATCCACTTATCCCCCCCAAAAAAAGCTGAAACTATCCCACAAAATTGTCATTTGGATGAGGGAACACGTACTGTCATCAGTACAAGCAGCTAAAGCAAATAATAAATGTATTATTAAAATCTAGGAGAGTGCGCTTTCCACACAGTCTCGTGGAAGTTAATGAAACATTTTGCTTTGAGCCATGTTCAAGGAGATGACGACTTTCTCTCGTTTATTAAGTTTTTTGCCCGATGACTTCTGAAATACTCACTCTTCATTTTCCCATCCAAAGAGCGTCCATATTCTTCCAGAATTTCATGCACGGTGGAAGCTGAACGTATCCTGCCGCTGATCTTCTAAATCTGTCTGAAGTTGTGTTGGGTAACTTACAGCTGGGGATTACGTTAGCAGATTTAAAAAGGCGACAAATGTTAACGCTTTTTCCAGGTTTTTCCACTTATTCTTATTGACTTAAAGTCGCGATTTTGGGATTAATCCATAGACAGTCTGATGCAAAAGCAAAATCACTCGAAGTATTCACTCATAACGTTAAAACTTTAGAAGGTTTGAGTTGTTTTAGATGAAAATAAATGAATTCTTCTCCAAACTGGGAGTGCTCTGACCTCACAAATACTTCATATCACCTCATTTAAAAACGATAAATATCTCTTCCATTTCAGTTGCTGTCTATGTCCACTTTCACCAACTGTTTGGTTAGGTTTAGGCATCAAAGAAAACGTGTTAAAGGGATAGTTTGTGTAGTTATTATCTTAGCTGCAACATGCAGAACGCTCTCTGTTTGGAGAATCAGGGAGGAATTAATCAGGGAGCTAAGCTAACAGCTACAGAGAGCAGGGACCAAAGAAGAGCGATCTCACAACCTAAAACAACTCAATCCTCAAAACTTTCATTGCAGTTTAGCCAACGCTACGTTGCACATTTTTGTAACTCCGGCTGTTTAGCATATCCTTCCTCTAATCAGATGGGACAACGACTACGAGTCAGTAAAAGTCAGCAATTAAAAAAGCGAGCACGAAGCCGGAAGAAAAAGTGCTGACAAGAGAGCCAAGGAGGAAGATATCTAACAAGTAGATTACTTCTGTAGGGCTCAGCTGATCAGCGGCAGGATATATATAGTGCACGCAATGATGCGGGTACCAATGGTCTGCTGCCATAGTTGTAAAACAATCTGAAATGCAGCATACACTGAACCGGAATGAAACGATTACATTTCCTAGGTTTGAGTTGTTTTAGGTGGTGAAGATTTGCTCGTTTAGTTCCTGCTCTCAGTCGCTGTTAGCTAGGCTCTTCAAAGAGAATTTTTTTCCAAACAGAGAGCGCTCTGACCGCCTCCTACTGCAGGTTAGGCACTAAAAACGCACAAGAATGTAAAAAAAAAAAACACTTAAAAAACTAAAAAACTAAAACAGAACTATCCCTGTGAGGGGTTTAGAAAACATCACAGCTTTCTTTTCTTTTCCCCACCTTCACAATGTCGATCACATCTTACAAATCTTACTTTTATTACCTACAAGGTGACACATCCTGTCCTTCTACACTAAAAAAGCCTCTCACTGGCGTCCATCAGCACGAAGGCAATAATTTAGTCGTTTGTTTCTAATTTTTACTGTGAGATGAGGTTTGTGTTTCTGAGTTTGCTAAAAACAGACAATTAAAAATATTCAAATTGTACAGAACTGTTGGTTAACTTTAATTCATCTGCTCTTGGTGTGTCACTGATAGATAATGGTCACATCAGACACCCTATGGGCACACCATAAGAATAAAATCATCTGACTTAACAAACCTACACTTAGTTTCTCTTGGTTTACTCAGTTTTTCCCCCCAAAACTCTTAAATTTAAAGGAAAAGTTCAATTTTTTTAAAACCTGGACCTTATTTCTAGCTGTATACACGTTCATTTACTCATTGATAACATTTTGGCATCACTCGGATATTATGACGCAATAGTACTGGCGATTCGTATTAAATCATTGGTGAAATTAAGGAGTTTTGTGCCTTATTTGCGCCGTTAGACCTTAGAAATAAGGTCCAGGTTTAAAAAAAAAACTGAACTTTCCCTTTAAGATTCACATCCAACAGATTTTGAAATCTGCATTTTGAATCTTCAAGTGAAGTGTTAAAGTATTACTGGTACTTAATACAATCTCCATGTGCTTATAAAAGAATACAGATGGTGAAAGATGTTGCAGTTAAAGAAAACTGGCAAACATCTCGATCCTGAGTTAAATGATGTTAAATGAGATGATATTCTTTCATCACATGTCTTTACTAAACATAAAGAAAGTCCAACCTGTCTGTATCGGACTAATCGTAAATAAGCCAAGCTAAAGTGCACCAAGCAGATTATGGTGCAATCATGACATGTCTACTCACTGAGAAATCCTGATGACTGAATTGCAAAGTGTGGAAATATGGCCATCTCTCTGTTTGCGTCTTTGCTGCCAACTCAGCCACAGCCAAGTGATCTGAACTGAATAGTGGAATAAATAGTGCCAAGAGAAACAATAGACAAATCATTACACCCCAGACTGGATGAATAAGTACTTTCTCCCACACAGTGCGTTTCTTTTTACACGAGAAAGCAAAATGACAAGACAGAGCTCACAAAGTGTTCAATAATGGGGCATTAAAACGTAGAAGGATGCGAGTTATGGGTCAGACAGCAGGGCAGGTCATAGCAGGAGGGGTGAAAGGTGTCAGATAATCTGCTGCGCTGTGATGTAGATTAAAAGAGATGCCTCCAACAGGACCCAGATGGCTGCGGGGCAGTTGGTGGCAGCAGGAGAGATTAGAGCCAAAAGATCATCAAAGTAAACACAAACCAAATACCCCAAAAAAGTTGTGACAAAAATTGTAAAATGTCAATAAATCCAAGATCACAGAGATGTCTCCAGATTCTCTGAATCTTTTTATATCATATTCTGCAGGTGATGGAATATTCAAAGTCTGAGGAACATTATTCTGAAATTCAGAGAGACTCTGCCTCTCTAAGGTGCTCTTTCTATCCCCAATCATGTCACTGACCTGTTGTTAATTAACCTAATTAGTTCCAACATGTTCCTCCAGCTGTTTCCTCTTAGTTTCACTTTTCTGAGACGCGTTGCTGCCATCAGATTCAGGATGAGCTCATGTTATCCATTAAATATTTAAACTGTCTCACTTTATCTCACTTTCTATGTTCTACTGAGGATAAAATGTTATTCTTATGAGATTTGGAACTTGGTTGTAAATAAATTCGCATGTTCGGCTGTATCCCTCAGGACAGAGATGGGGACTCGAGTCACTGTGACTTGGACTCAAGTCGACTCCAGTCTCTGTTCTGATGACTTGTGACTCGACTTGACAAAAAAAGACTTGAGACTCGACTCGGACTTGGAAGTTAAAGACTCGGCACTTGACTTCAGACAAGATGACTTGAATGTTATTCAGTTTGAATATAAAATTAATATATAGCTAATATTATCCTGTTAGCCTAGTCGGTAGTTAGCTAACGTTAGCTTGATATGATACGGGGTGGGGGACAGTTACTTATATCTTGTCTTTTCACTTCATTAAGATCAGATTCTGCAGGTAAAATTGCAATAATAAGGTGCCTTGACTTTAGAGATGGGACCAAGTCACACATGCGCAAGTCTCAAGTCTTAGCTTTCAAGTCTCAAGTAAGTCCCAAGTAATTTTTTCTTGGGCAAGTCAAGTCAAAGTCAAGTCACCTTATTATTGCAATTTTACCTGCAGAATCTGATCTTAATAAAGTGAAAACACAAGATATAAGTAACTGTCAGTAAACATCATTGGCCAATGTGTCCAACCTGTCCACCCCGTATCATATCAAGCTAACGTTAGCTAACTACCGACTAGGCTAACAGGATCATATTAGCTAATTTGACGACCACTTATTGGTCAGAATGGATCTTCAAATGAAGAACAAAGTTGGAAGTTGTCGTCTGGCTGTCCGAGATGTTGATGCCGCATGTCTTGCACTGTGCTGTTCGTCTTTTGTCGTCAAAATGGTAATTACGAAAGCCGAAGACAATGACTCTCGGTCCCCCTCCCGCTGACATGTTGATGCATATCTGATATGAGTTTATTCTCTTAAATAAACACGTAAGGTTTGTAGAGAGGGCATGACTGACTGACAGGGTAGGGATCCAATCATGACGCCATTCTCAGCCTGCGCTCCTACCGGCTAATCGATATTATTCTTTTAATTAATTTATTAATTTTATATTCAAACTGAAAACATGAACTGAATAACACTCAAGTCATCGTGTCTCAAGTCAAGTCAAGTCAAGTGCAGAGTCTTTAACTTCCAAGTCCGAGTCTTTTATTTTCTGTCAAGTCAAGTCACAAGACTTGGACTTGACTTGTCTTGAGAGCTAAGACTTGAGACTTGCACATGTGTGACTTGGTCCCATCTTTGCCTCAGGATAAAGACCATCTAAATATTAAAATGTTGAGATTCAAGACTTCATCAGGACACTTTTATCTCCTCCGAATACGTCATCTTACACCAACAACCCTCCTGTTTTGTCAACTTTTCTCCTTCCTCTCCTTCCTCTCCTTTCCTTTCCTTTCCTTTCCTTTCCATCCCCCTCTCCTCCTCCGTCCCATCTGCTTCCCATTAGACCTTATCATCGTCTCCACATTCAGTGTTGGCTTTTATCTGTCTAATTATGTTGCTTCTCACCTATGGAGGGAGTAGGAGAAGCCCCAAGGCATGCCAGGAGCTCGATTCTTCTCCGAAGCCCTCTTGTGACCTGCCCCCTTGACTTTTACTCGCACGTTTGAATACAAGCAGAATTTCCTCATCATCTCTTCAATTCAGTCACCTTTTCAGCATCACGGGGGCCCTTTGAGCAGGACCCCCGGCCCCCTAAGACCCCCAAACAGCCAGCCTCAGTGATAAAACTCCCCAGACGCTCTTCCATTATGAAGCGGTGATAGGCTGCTGGGAGTAACGCACAGAAATACGCTCCCCACCATCTTGCACATGCAGGCACATTCATGCAGCTTACACAAATGCTGCAAGCACATAAAGGAATTTACACACACTCCTCCCCAGCCTCCTTATCAAGCTTTCTCAGTACCTGCTGCGTGAGCCACATGTGCTCTGCTTAGACATAATCCCTATAAGAATCCAACTGTCATTGATCAGAGAATAGAACTGGGAACCATTGCACCGGTTCCATCTTTCTACATGTTTTCCCCTTTTTTTTGAACAATATTTAAATAAAACATCCCTATTTTGATCCAACTTACACTTTGAAGGCATTCTTTTATTGAAATTAAGTTATCTTTAGGTGATAAATGTAAATACTTATCACACAAGACTTCACAATGTGTGGAACTTCTATCCAACTTCTATCCAATTTTCATCTTTCATTCATACGTGTGTTTAGAAATGATCCTAAAAGCAGGTTTTAAATAAAACCAACAGTCTTACCAAGTATATTTGTCTCATTTCTAGTCAAAATATTGCATTACACTTAATATAAGACACAACTGCCTAACAAGTACCATTTCAGCCAGATATAGGGACTTGTTTTGAGACAATACATCTGGAATATCTTGTTAAATGAAAAAGTATTGAAAACAAATTTCATATGAAACAAGCTTTTTTTTATACATTTAAAAGAGGTTTTTAAGCTAATTTCAAGATCACTTTTATCTCAAAAGTCCCAAATATCACATCTTATTTCAAGAAATCTTGACAAGCCGATTTTCTTGTTTTTTTGCTTATTTCAATCAAAAACGTCTTTTATTTGTTGTTTTTCTTACTTATTTCTGGAGGGGCATTTTTTCCAGTGTACCAAAGCAACACAAGTGGATATTTTAACACAATATCTGCTCATTTTCATGATGCAAACATTAATGAGTGTAAAAGAAAAGCTACTAATCTACATTAAAAGCTCTTAAAAGGTTTGTATTTCCTGTTTCCATCAGGCTGAGAAGCTGAGAAGTCAGTGTTTTTGGCTGTTTTCTAAGAGTTTCTTTATGCTTTTCCCAAAGGGCAGCTATAGTCTTACTGGCTATCATATACCGCTGTTTTATCAGGACTGGCGATGGGTGATTTATTGATGCCGGCAGGTGCTGCAGTAATGCGTGCCGATTACAAATTAACTTCATTCACATGTGTCTATGTGCTGCCATAAAGCCTTGACACAGGGGAAGAAGCGGTCCAAAGCATGGCTACATTTCTCAAATAAAAGGTAATAACAGGGTTAGTTTTAGACTCATCTTTCTCCACAACATTGAAGACATTCAACTCCAGGAATGTCACAAAAATCAGTGATTTTCCTCAACAGGAGGTGAAGATATAAAGGCTCTGAGATGATGGGGGGGCGTCTTTTTTTTGTATTTTATTGACAGAATCTGTGGAGTTTATAAAGATGATAAACACGATTTATTGTGTTAGAAATTTTAGACAGTTAGCAGTTGTGTTGATGCTGAAAACCTGTGCAGCGTACCCGTTTCTTCATAGAAAATTGGCTCAAGAATCAATAAGGGAATTGAAAGAGAACAACGTCGATAAAAGCATTTTTAATCATAAAAATCAGGAGACCAGGAGTCTCTTATAAATTCAAAAAGTGGCCTTCAGTCCTAACCTTTAAGGCTGTGCAGCTACATCTTTATCTGATGTGCTTGATTAAAGTGTATTTCAAAGCAAATAAACAGCCACTCAGCTGCTTATTTACCTTCCAAACAGCTTTTACTGCCACTCTATTCCCCATAAAGTGTTGCTCAATCAAGTTATTCGATTTAATTTGATGTTTGACCCAAACCTAACCAAGAAATTGTGTTTCTAAATGCTGAAAACTCACCAAAGAGCAAAGTGTGTGAGTGAATAAAACATCTGTTGCAACACGGTCTCAAACGTAAGACTCCTGCAGCCTTCTTAAGTGACTTTATCTGGATTTTAAGGCTTGCTCCTACAACTCTAATGATGTCTGTTTGCTTTTATCGAATACTGACCCCACATTTTAGCTCCGAACACCGGAGGAAACCTCGGAAGATACAAGGAGCTTTGACCAAAATGGCATTAAAGGAAGTCCTGGAGGTTGTGTGAACACAGAAAAGGTCGAACTCATTTCCACATGCGTGTGTATTGGTATGTGAGACAACCAAAAGTCCATTCATTCCTACGAATTTGCCTCAGGTAAGGTGAAAAATGTTAACTTTTTTGTTGGATTTCCAGTTTTCAACTCCTGGAACTCCTCCACAGAAAAAACAGCTGTGACATCAGTGACGGTCTCTGTGCATTTGCCATAAAACTGGATGGGAAAGCTCCTGAAATAAGCCGTTTCAGCTTTTCATCGATCCAAAAAGACATCTTTTTGTTTTTCTTTTTGTGCAGCCACTTGTTTAAGGCGTCTGTAGCCAGTCCACACAGGCCAGAGTTGAGCTTGTTGGGGTCAACAGCAAATAGCACAACCACATGTAGATAGAGGGGGGGGGGTCATCTGTGAGCATGTGTTTGTGCTCATGTGTGTGGCAGGAGCTACAAGGCCAATAACCCCAACAGGAGTGTCCCTTTCCTATCTGCACACTGGATCCACACACACACACGCCATACAACAGTGTGTACAATATGTGATTTTAATGAACCTAATCTCCAGGATCACCCGGTCTCTGAGCCGGGAAATTAACGAGAGCAGGTTAAACACACACAGTAGGTTCAGTGAAACCCCTTTCAAATGATATGTGTGTGTGTATAGGGGTGAAATTGGTTTTCCTCAGGATTAAAGGATTAAAAAGGCTGTTAGTTCCTCAAAGTGCTCCAAATACACCCCCCCACCACACCCCCTCCTCTCAATATTCATTACAGCAGATACAAAAGGCAGAGAGGAGCTCATAATGGCCCCAACCTTCTAATCATTTCAAGCAGCGACGCTCCTGATCAGGCACGCCGCCACACACACACACCCTTTTATTACCATTATCCACACTATTAGCATGATATAAGAACTGTCTGGAAATCACAACAGGGGGAATCTGATGCAGGAAAGAGATTATTGAGGAAAACTGTGGCTGAAATTATTTTCATATTCTCCTGCCCCGACGCCGGTCCTCCACAGTCCTCGGAGCTAACGACTCCCTGATGCCAACAGGTCTGCTGTGGGGTCCCGAAGCCAAATATATTGTTGGGAGAGGATAATAAATCAATATCAGTGTGCAATCACAGCCAGGAGGCGGCCTAAGTGCCCCCTTCACACACTTCATGGAAAAAACTGTCCTTTTTAAGTCATTTCAAGCAAGGAGCAGGCGGGGGGGATTAATTTGAAGTGATGGAGAGTGTTTCTCACCGTGCCCTTTTTTCACTCAGCGGGTAGCCACTTGTTAGCTGACAGCAAAAGAGAGATTGGTTTACATTGTGTGCTGCCGGCCCAGCGCCGTGTATATGCAGCATGTGCGCACATAAAAGTGCGGGGGTCTAACAAGGCTGAAATTGATGCCGTTTTGGGCAGAGAGTCACTTTTGATGGTTGCTGACATTCAGCTCCCGAAAAAAAATATGGCGTCGGATGCAGAAAAGGTCAAAGCCGAGAGCGGGGATGTGAGGAAGTGGAAAAAGATAAAGAGGAGAAAAATGTATGCACACAGGACTGGATTATCAAGCCCAGATGGTAACATGAAATGTGAAAATTATTCACTCATGGCTAAATGGTGTAACACGGCTACGTGGTCACAGTTTGGTGTGTTTACAGCAGAGAGAAGAACTAAAAGTAGCACAGCTGCAGCTCTTTTAAATAAAAATGCTTGAGAAATACCTAAAGATGCCTCATTTGACACAACTGTGTCTGCTTTAACTGTGTAAAGTAAAATCTCATCATTTTTAGCTCCAGTATGGGACCTTGTGCATGTCTGCAGAGGCCCGATAAGTTTGCACACACCTATTACTGAGCTACTGCTAAAGGCTAACCTTATTAGCGTGCTGGACTTTGCTTTATTTTGATTAATTTATGTTTTACCATGAATTTACAACCAGCTGCAGCTCTTAAATAAAAATGCTTGAGAAATACCTAAAGATGCCTCATTTGACACAACTTTTAAAGGTTATTCATGCTTTTCTGTGTCTGCTTTAACTGTGTAAAATAAAATTTCATCATTTTTAGCTCCAGTTTCGGACCTTTCTTCTCTGTATGTCTGCAGAGGCCCGGTAAGTTTGCACACACCTATTACTGAGCTAATGCTAAAAGCTAACTTTATTAGCATGCTGGAAATTGCTCTATTTTGATTAATTTATGTTTTACCATGAATTTACAACCAGCTGCAGCCGCAAATTGTTTAAAGTGGAACCCGATAAGTTTTGTTTCCGGAGTGCAGATCGAATCTAACAGATTTCTGGTAAATTGGATCATTTAACCTACAAAAATTTCAATCTGAAAATACGCGTTTGGCCCAGCTGCACCTCTATAAAACCGGAGTGTGTTACGGTTTGATTAAAACAATCTCTGGTTGTCCTGTTCGTGCGGATCTGCTTCCAAACAAATCCTGGTGCGGCTCTCTTGAAATATGAACACATCGCAGACTTATAGTATTTTTTTTGGTATAATTCGACCACAAAACAGTCCAATATCCTTCTGGCGTGTCCATGTAATATTTAGAAAAAATGCAGACAGGCATTTGGGTTCATTTTGGAACATGGCGTCTCATCTTTGCCATCATTCATGCTATTCTTTTAAGATGGACTGCAGAACATTTGAACTGCTTAACATCGAGGTTCACATGTTCCTGTGACTTCAGCATCCACAAAACAAAGAAAAAAGGTGAACAAAATAGTAAAAGAAGGAGTAAAAAGTGCAGTATTTGAATGGAAATGTTGCACCAGTCAGCTTCTGTCTTGTTTAAAAAAAAAAGGGAAAAAAAGCATAAAAGGGAGGAGGAAGAGATCCATAACCGTGTAGAGATTTAAAATGACCCTCTAACAGGTTAACACATTCCACAGCTCAATGGTTTCACTGTCCACAGAGAAGAAGAAACTCTCCAACCTGTGTTTACAAAGTGGCTATTCAGGCACACAACACCCCATCATGTACTGCAGGAGACAGGAAACTATTATGCACATCATTTTTCTCCACTGTTGGCACGCTGTAGCAATCAGACTGCACCCCCCACCCGACCCACCGACTCAAACTGCTTCCTCCAACAGCACAGAAAAGAAAACACAGGTTTTCCTTTCCGTTTCTGGGCATCATTTAACCATCATCTCGATTCATATTTACATGTTTCAGCTCATTGTTGCACCCATTTCCTGCTTTCCTCACATTATACGGGGGGAAACGAGGGGTGGCTGAAGGTTTTTAGAGTGAGCACTCGACATTAAATCCAGTTTCACGTCTAAATAAAGCTCACTTCCTCTGCAATCAGGCGGTGGATACTGTACTCACCCCCTCTGGAGTTAAACCTCTCATTTATCTGCTTTTTCACTTCTGTAAAACCACCCATATTTCACAGAAACGTCTTCACTCCGTTTCCCTTCCTTCCATCTTTTTTTCCTCCTTTCTGCCAAACTTGGCCTCATTAGCGTTTTAATGAGGCCCATTAATGACCCAGAGATCGATTCTGTTGGCCGTTCTCCGGAGCCGCGGCTAATAAGGTGTGATTAGTGTTGGTTCTATTCACTGAACCTTTGTGTATGTTTGTGTGCGCTCTGCCGTTACTCTGATCGTTATTGATTTTCTGTTTGGCCAGCAGATGCCCGGGCAGACTTTCTCTGAGGATTTCTGCCTCTCAAACAGACTATTTCATAATCGCAGCAGGCCGAGCAGCCCCGATAAAACCCAACTACGACCACATAAACGCGCTAAAACCCGCCCTTTATTTCACTCCAATCTCCCCGTTTTTCGCCTTTGTTTCCACCTTCCAGCTCGTCCATGTTTTGCATTATCACCACCGGTCTGTCTGAGGTTTAAGTGTCAGAGGTATGGCAGCCCGGACCTCCATGGCTGAAGCATCCCAGAGGTTATAAGGATGTCGACACAGCAAATCAGAGTTTGATGACATTCCCATATGCTCGCAGCTGACTGGGACGGCTCATCCCAGACTAGAGATTGGCTGCTCCCTTATAATTCTCCGGATTCACTTTAACCCTTAAAGACAACCCGCCGCACTGTTCGCCGCTTCGTGCACACAAACTCGGCTTCGTTCTTCAGAACTGTATCGTGGCAGAGCTTGTTTTGCATAAGCAGCCAAACTCGAGAACTTTGACCTATAATTTCATGGTTGGGCTTAAATTTTAGGGCAAAAAAAAGAAGAAAAAAAAAGCAGCTCAACTTCTAGCCTGCAGTTTAATTTCACAATTTATTTATTTTTTTTAAATAAAATAATCACGAGGCTGGCAAATAAATTGTATAAATTGAATTTTAAGGAGTCACAAAAAACTGAGTTAAAGCATAAACACGAGTTTCCCCGAGTCCCTACTTTCTTTGTCTGATCTTATATGTGCAGACGGGCCTCCGAGGATTCCCCTTTGAGGTTTGCGGATGATATTGTTCTCTGCAGTTTGCATCTGCCGGTTTGATAATCCAGTGATTTCGCCGTCAGAGGGGGATTCTGGGAGTGCAAACACGCAACTACACACAAACTCCTGGACTGTGACAGCAGCCATTGTTCCTCCCAAACAATGTCTTCACTTTGATGTCTGTGATGCTTGGCCGGCCGAGGGAAGTTTTTCCAATCTGTGCGTTCGCACCCGGTTCCCTTTTTTTTTTTTTTTTTCTGTCCGTCCCCTTCTTTTCAGTCTCCCTGCTGAGAATCCAATTAACTCCAAAAATGTGATAAAAGCCTGTCGTTTTGCACAGGTACAGTATACTTTCTTTAATTCTATATTAATCTGGTGATTTTTCCACTATTTTTTCTACCAAAATCTATATTTTTTAGCATTTTACAACAAGCTGGAGACGTTTGAAGGAATATTCGAGCAACATTTTAATTTAGCTTTAAACAAAATCAACATCATGCACACCAACTCAAAGTTCTGAATTGATTCTGAAAGAAAGGCCTGTTTTTTTTGGGGGGGGGGGGGGGGAGACTTTCAATTTGTCTGCCGGTCTCATATTGCTCGACAACATGACACGTTGTATGTTTTTCCTCCACGAACAGAGGGATGTTTTTGTTTCACTAAAATGCCATTTAAAGCCCCTTCAAAGGCTTCGACCCCTCTTCTATTGTCTTGCTGCGGCGGCATCATGCTGGTTTGAGGCTTGATTGACGGGTTCAATCCTCCAATGTTCGCCGACACAAAAGGTAACAAGTAGAAAGGAAATTGGCTTTTTGTTCCCGCCTCTGAGCTGCTTAACCTGTGCCCGACTTCTCATTTATTAAAACTCGCCGTGTGTGTAGAATCCACGAGCAGCGCTCCTTCTCAGGAGTTATTCCTTCTCGTGGGATGCATTTGACTTGTTTTTAGTGAAATTTATAGTGTAAATTATGAATTTAATCAACCTGCAGGGTTAAAACTAAAATACAGATGCGAAAACGCTATTTTTTTTTATTCCTAATTATTCAAAAAGAGCATTTCTTGACTTTTAATTCATTTTACTGATGTTTTTGTTCAAAGTTTTGTCATTCTGTTGTCCAACGCTTTGTTTTTCCAAGTGAAAAATCTTATAATAAAAGCATTTACTTGGCTCGGTTTTATTTTTCAATAAAAAGGGGAAAGAAAAAAGCTGTTTTATCTCTACATGGACATTAAACCAGACAGCCTGGGATGGGATGGCCTGTTTGGCCTCTGGTGACTCCAGGCCATGAGTTTTCTGCCCCCTTCTGGCTGTTCGCTGAACTCTGAGCAGAAAATGTAGTTGTGATGAATAGAAATTAGACACACTTTTGCAATCTCACGCCAAAAAGGTCAACAACTTCATTCCCCAAGTGGAATTGCACAAACATTTACAGAATCATAAAAGCAAAAGGGATTGAACTGGGCTCCCTGGATGAGAGACCGGTGAAATGCGAGATGCATGTGAAACAGAGCCGCACGTTCAACGGGTCTGCGGTCATTTTTCATGCAACGAAACAAAGCCTTCACTCCAGAAACGGGACTTCAGCAGAAAGCCCAGCACAGCACGGTGAGGTGTGAAAAAAAAAAAAAAGAAAAAGAAATTAGATATAGCAACATAATCAGAAGCGAATCAGCCGTTTCCACCTGTCACCCCCCATGTCCTCTGGGAACCAACAAGGCAGCGTACTCTCCCATTCGCTCCCTCCCTTCTCCTCCTCTTCTGCGACTCCATAACTTGTCACATTCCCCATTAATTTCCATGACAGATGCTGACTTTGCCTCTCCACCTTTTCTTTCTCTCGTTTCCCATCTCTCCTCATTTCTGCCTCTTCCTCCCACTGGATCTGGATCTTTCTTCCTCTCTATTCTTCCTCTCTTTTCTTACTTTCATTACCTTGTTACTGTATTTTCTTCCCCATCTTAAATCCTACATCTTGCCAGACACGCCACTAATTTCCATAAGAAAGATGCTGACGTTGCACTCATCCAGTGTTGGTGCTGAGGGGAGGGCGAGTATATAATAAATGTGTGTGCATTGTACAAATGTACATGGAAATTGTCCATTTTTAATATCCATCCAATGAGTAAAAGCCTCACTGATCAACACATTTCTGCCACTGATTGATTCCTATTAAAAGAAAGCTGCATTATTATGATGGAAAAGGGAGAAAAC
This sequence comes from Odontesthes bonariensis, assembly GCF_027942865.1. Taxonomy (NCBI): domain Eukaryota; kingdom Metazoa; phylum Chordata; class Actinopteri; order Atheriniformes; family Atherinopsidae; genus Odontesthes; species Odontesthes bonariensis. The sequence goes on along the minus strand of NC_134516.1, from coordinate 18,865,787 downwards.
TACAGAGAAGAGGTAAAGAAGGCCAGAAGGAGAGTGAGAAATAAAAAAAGGGGGAAAAGAAACCGTGGCGATAGGGGGATTTGGACCGAGGAGTAAAGAATAAACAGAGAAAGGCACGGAAAACTGAGAAAATAAAAAAGACAACAAGAAAACCACAATAAATCAGTTCTCAGCTGCAGAGTAAAAGAGAAGAAAGATAAGAAGCGCTCGGTTGTACCACAGCAGATAACAACTGCTGATTACAGGAAGATGCAAAAGATCAGTGGTTTCACATTTTGTATCTTGGGTAAAGTCTACTGTGAACCCTGAAATGGGGCGAGTGTATATATGTAAATATTAAATACTATATATATGTATATATTATATATAATGAAAAGATAATCTGATACTTATTAGGTCTTGAAATTAAATAACTGATGACACATTATTGTTACCGTTGTTACTTTGATAGAAAGTGAACCAAAACACAGAAGCAGTGAGTAAAAAAATGAAGTGAACCTGAACCCTGATCCAGCAGCTGGTTTCCTGTGGGACGTTCTCAGTCTCTCTCCTGGTTGAGGAGGAATCTCGGCCCACTCTTCTCTCCAGCTGCTTCAGCTCATTGAGGTCTGCAGCTCTGGTTTCTGCTCAGCTCTCTGAAGGTCCCACCACAGCATCTCAGCCAGGCTGAGGTCTGGACTCTGACTGAACCGTTGCAGCACCTTGATTCTTCTCTTCTTCACACATTCTGCTGTAGATCTGCTGCTGTGTTTGGGATCTTTGTCCTGTTGATGAGCCAGTTTCAGCCCAGCTTCAGCTGTCGGACAGACGGCCTCACATCTGACTCCAGAACACTTTGGTATCCAGAGGAGTTCATGGTGGACTCAGTGACTGCAAGGTGCCCAGGTCCTGTGGCTGCAGAACCAGCCCAGATCATCAGCCCTCCACCACCGTGCTTGACAGCTGGTGTGAGGTGTTTGTGCTGATATGCTGTGTTTGGTTTCCTCCAAACGTGCTGCTGTGCATTATGAGCAAACATCTCCACTTTGGTCTGGTCTGTCCAAAGGACATTGTTCCAGAAGTCTTGTGGTTTGTTCAGATGCAGCTTTGCAAACCTAAGCTGTGCTGCCATGTTCTTTTTAGAGAGAAGAGGCTTTCTCCTGCAGCCCTTCCAAACAAGCCATACTTGTTCACTCTGTTTCTAACTGTGCTGTCATGACCTTTAACCTTTAACATGCTAACTGAGGCCTGCAGAGTCTGAGATGTAGCTCTTGGGTTTCTGACCTTGGGGTGACCTTTAACCTTTAACATGCTAACTGAGGCCTGCAGAGTCTGAGATGTAGCTCTCGGGTTTCTGACCTTGGGATGACCTTTAACCTTTAACATGCTAACTGAGGCCTGCAGAGTCTGAGATGTAGCTCTTGGGTTTCTGACCTTGGGGTGACCTTGCTGGGACGTCCACTCCTGGGAAGATTGACAGCTGTCCTGAATGTTTTCCACTTGTGAATAATCTTTCTCTCTGTAGAACGATGGACTCCAGATAGTTTGGAAACGGCTTTATAACCCTTCCCAGATCGATGGGCAGCAACAGCTGCTTTTAAGTGATGACTAATAATGTGAAGCATGTGATGACTGTTTACTAATGCTTCACAGGTACAATAGTAATTGAGAGTCGCCTCTCACTTTGACTGATTTGTCCCACTCGAGCTGTGACATGTAAATGGATGAGATCAGCTGGTGTGTTAGTAGCAGAGATGGGGACTCGAGTCACTGTCATTTGGACTCGAGTCGACTCGAGTCGCTGTTTTTAAGACTCGAGACTCGACTTGGACTTGGAAGTTAAAGACTCGGCACTTGACTTGACTTGACTTGAGACACGATGACTTGAGTGTTATTCAGTTCATGTTTTCAGTTTGAATATGAAATTAATTAAAAGAATAATATCGATTACCCGGTAGAAGCGCAGGCTGAGAATGGCGTCATGATTGGATCCCTACCCTGTCAATCAGTCATGCCCTCTCTACATACCTTACATATTTATTTAAGAGAATAAACTCACATCAGATATGCATCAACATGTCAGCGGGAGGGGGACCGAGAGTCATTGTCTTCGGCTTTCGTAATTACCATTTTGACGACAAAAGACGAACAGCACAGTGCAAGACATGCGGCATCAACATCTCGGACAGCCAGACGACAACTTCCAACTTTGTTCTTCATTTGAAGATCCATTCTGACCACTAAGTGCTCGTCAAATTAGCTAATATTGTCCTGTTAGCCTAGTCGGTAGTTAGCTAACGTTAGCTTGATATGATACGGGGTGGGAGTGGGGGACAGTTACTTATATCTTGTCTTTTCACTTTGTTAAGATCAGATTATGCAGGTAAAAGTATAATAATAAGGTGACTTGACTTTGACTTGACCTGTTACATGACTTGACTTGCTCAAGAAAAAAACTTCACTTGAGACTGATTGAAATTAAAATCTGCACACATTTAGGTCTTGTTAGCATTTGCTGACGTGAGTTTGGTGCAATCAGGACTTAATTTTCAAATACGCTGCAGTTTGTTGGATTCAAATCCATCCAAATCAGACTCCTCCCAACAGGTTGTCATAGTTAGGAGGAACTTACCACGACCAAATCACAGAAAACAGTGTTTTACCCACGTGTTCCGACAGCCTTTCTCCCCCGACTCGCTACGATGGACGTCCTGTTGTTGTTGACAGGGCAGGAGGGTAAACAAATCCAGTTTTAATAAGGGCTTGTAGCTCATAATCCTCGCCCGCCAGCAGGTGAGGACCAACATATGGGGCGAGACCACAACGAAGGGACGGCACAGACAACACACACACAGCAGCTGTCACTTGTTTTCCAAACCAAGACGGATCCAACGAGAACACTGTGGGTCTTTGGGAGTCGGGCCAAGAGAGCGAGGAACGGAAAAAGGTGGGAAAAGGAGGGGCCGATGCATTAATGCAAACAACAGAAGGAGCACGAGAGAGGGGAGATAGGAGGGAGGCTTCGCCTTCTTCGCTCCTCTGCGAGTCCGCATGCTTCCTGTCACCATTACGCTTCCTAAGCCGATAAATGGCACAAAGTTAAGCACTTCATGGTTATTATGACAGAACACGAAGCAAAGTAATGGCACGATATTTTCCTGTGTTGAACTCCAGTGTGTTATAGCTCAGCTAATTTACCACTTTGCTGTTTTGTAAACATAATATGTTTGACTAGTGGGACTTGTTCATGGTTACTTTGCCCTTGTGTGCTTTATAGCGATAAAGTTCTTTCTGTGGAGGGAGAGGAGGAAAAAAAAAAAAAATCAATTTCCCCCCTGAGTGATTTGATTACACACAGCACAGACACTGTAAACCTCACTGTTGTCTTTCAGCTTCACAAAGTCCCCCTTTTTTGTTGTTGTTTTGGCTTATTTCAAACGGTAAACAGAGGTCTTAACCAACCAAAAAGCCACAGTGAGCTTTTAGCCGGAGTTTAAAGGAAAGCTTTCATGAGTCGTGCGTTTGTTCGGGACCAATTCGATGTGGTTTGCGCCTCTGCGTTTCCCTTCCTTCTTCCTGCTCTCTCACCGTCTGTCGTCACTCCCTTGTTTTCTCCCTCTCAATCATTTCTTTTCTGCCTCCTCGTTGGCTGCAGCTCCCCTCATTTCCTCCTCTCTCTCCTTCTTTGCCTCTCCTCCATCTCAACCCATTTCTGCCTCTTATGAAGTGTGAAAAATGATCATCTGCAGGATGAAGTGGACAGAATTCGCCGGCTTAATGGCCTGACAAAATGAATCGCGACCTTCCTCACCATCCATCACCACTCCGAGGCGACCGCGGTTAAGATCTGTGAAGGTGCTGGCTTATTGATTACTAGTTGTAACTACAAAGTGTCTGATTCAGTGCTCGCGCCGTGGCACTTGCAGCGAGGGGGTTGGGGGGAAGGTGGCCCGACGGTGGGAGGAAGGGAATGCAGGCGGCTTTAGCGCGCTCGAAAAAAAAAAAAAATCTTCTTTTTGATAGATTTTAAATGGTGAATTATTGATTTCTGTCTGGTCCAAGGCCTGGCCGAGAGGGCCGCGGCTATTTGTCGGAGGTATAATGCCGGACACCCGTTTCTGCTGGCCACCATCAGTCATTCTGACACCAGGAAAAATGAGAGAGGAAGGAGGAAAGGGAGGAAAACAGAGCTTAGGAAAGCGAGAAATAACTCAGCAGTTGAACCTTTTACCTTCACTCGTTTCCAGCTGAATCTTTTACACGTGAAATGCCAAAAAACATCATCCGAATTACCTTGAATAATTTTGTTTTAAAGCGTCAACTCCTGCTTTCTAATGGTTAGCACAACAACAACGCCCACGATAACATTAACACCCTCCAAACTTTGCTCATTATCATGTATTAGGTGGAAGTCGTGAAACTGTGGGGGTGGCACAAGGTGGAGGATAATGACCTACTAAGGGACTAGACCATGAAAAGGTGATTACTGCTCTTAATTGCTGTCCACAGAGGATGCCAGACGGCAGGCAGGTAGCATTAATCTACATTAAAGCAAACCGATGCTTTTCTGCTGATTCACACTCATTCGAGGCCGCGTGCTGTTGCGCTGATAAGCTTGAATTAATAGTGTTTTTAATGCTGAGCTACAAGAAAGCGTTTCTGCGGTTAATTCAACGGGCCTCACACACCTAAAGAGATACGATGATTACCACCGACAGGGGCCAAAAATCTGATTTTTAATCATCACGGGGAAATTTTTACTGATTACCGTTACTGTATGAATAAAAAGCAGCGATTCAGAAAGTGTGGACAGAACACCACAACACTGCTTCTAAGGCAAGGCAAGGCATCTTTATTTACACAGCGCATTTCATACCACAGGCAACTCAATGTGCTTTACATAAAGACAAGGCATTTAAAAGAACTTTAAAAAAGAAATTTAAAGAGAATAATAAAAATAAAAATAAAAAAATAAATAATAAAAATTAAAAATAAATACTTCAATTTAAAGAAATAAAAAAAAATAAAAACATAATAATAAAATAATAATAATAATAATAAATTAAAAATAAATTAATAAATAAATTTAAAAAAAACAATAAAATAAAAAAATAAATAAAAAAAGAGGAATAACACTTTTATTTTGTGCCCGATAATCCTTTTGTGTCATCACACCACACCAGGACCTGAAATCTGAGGACTGTGACCTAATTTATCAGCTGAAATGGAATATAAATGACACTATATATAAAGATCTACACTGCCTGGAGAAAGGGGGAGAAAAAAAAAGTCACCACTTATTAGCTTCTCCATCAACAGATATATTCTCCCCCCGATGGCTCAGGCATCGTTACGCCGTAAGGATTCATGGCGCCAGATCTGAACCCCACTGAGAAGACTTTACACTCTGACATCATCGAGACAAAGTCGTGACAAAGCAATCAACGCAACTCAACTGAAATAAGCTGCAATCAGAGGTAAATGTGGTCCAACAAGATATTAGAGTTTTTGTTTATGCTAGATATAAATGTAAATGTACTTTATTTATACAGCCCTTTACAGACAATCCTTACGATGTACCAAAGTGCTTTACAGCAGGTAATAAATAAAGAGAGGAATAAATAAAAAACAAATAAAAACAATAAAAGAACAGTGAAAGCAATAAAATACAACAAAATCGAATAAGATAAAATAAGATAAGTGTCATCATACTACTGGGTATTAAAAGCCATCCTAAATAAGTAGGTTTTTAGCCTAGATTTGAAGAGGCTATATTAGAAAATAAATCTACCCATCAGGTTTCTGATGAGTCTTTGCACAATTTAAACCATCATGACACAATTCTGACCATCTCTATGCAAAGCAGCACAAAAAGAAGTCATTTAAATACGATAATTAATTCATTAACAAGGCTGTGAATTAGTCAACACGAATCATTGCTCAGGGTGACAGACGATGATGAGTTTACGTTTTTATCCTCACGTCTCAATGTAATACAATTTGTTCAAATCTATATATTATTAACCCTATTTGGTCAACACGAGGGCTACGTTTTAAAATCTAAATCTAAAGATACATTTCTCTTAAATTAATATGAAATCAGTTACATTAATTCTGGCTTTAAGTGTGAATGTTGAAAAGTGAAATTTAGCCTTTTTTTCCCCCAATTTTGTGACTCAAAACGTCATAATTTAGATCAAATCCCAGTGGGTTGGCAATGCAATGTATTTGGTCCTGAGAAAAACTGAAATTAGGTTGAGAGCAGGTGGTGGCTGCCACCCACACACCCTCCATCCACACACACACACACACATTCCTGGTGGGAGGTCTGAGGTCTGGCCCTCCACATTCCACAGACAAGTGTCTAGCACCTGCTAGGCCTCAGTCAGCCTTTACTGGCCAACAAATTAGGACGGGCGGACACACTCCAAATCCGTTTATTTTACAGTCTGTGTGTTTGTGTGAGGCGGAGAGACTCAAGAGAGAAGAAGAAGAAAATACATTTTCAGGACCAAGCAATTGTGCAAACAGAGATTTACGTCGTAATGAGGTCGGTAGGTGTGCGAGTAACGAAATTAAGATAAAAAATAAATAGAACATTGATGATGAAAATGCTGGGACGCTGTTTAAAATGTGAATAAAAACAGAATGCAGTGGTTCGCAAATGTCATATCAAATAACTGAAGGTGAGATGTTTGAATATTTAATGAATAATATGAGCTCATCTTGAATCTGATGGAAGCGACACGTCTCAGAAAAGTTGGGACAGGAGCAACAAAAGGCTGGAAAAGTGAGTGAAACTAAGAGGAAACAGCTGGAGGAACATGTTGGGACTAATTAGGTTAATTAGCAACAGGTCAGTGACATGATTGAGTATGAAAAGAGCACCTAAGAGAGGTAGAGTCTCTGATTCTGTCCTGGAAATCACTGCATGGACTCAGGAACACTTCCAGGAATCATGGTCTGAACACAGCTCAGCGTAACATCCACAGATGCAGGTTAGAGCTCCATCAGGCAGAGAAGAAGCCACATGTGAACATGACCCAGAAACTCTGCCGTCTCCTCTTGACCAAAGCTCATTTGAAATGGACTGAAGAGGAAAACTGTTCTGTGGTCAGATGGATCAGAACCATGGACGCTGTATCCTCCACACTAAAGAGGATCCATCATTGCTGAAAGGTATAAACAGGTTTTAGAGCAACATCTGCTCCCTTCCTTCTTCAGGGAAGGCCTTGCATATTTCAGCAAGACAAAGTTAAACCACATCCTGCATCTAGTCCAGCAGCACGGCTTCATGGTAGAAGAGTCCGGCTGCTGGACTGACCTGCCTGCAGTCCAGATGTTTCACCACCTGAAAACACTTAAAATTAGGACTGGGCGAGTTAACTCGTTATTATCACGTTAACGCATTAATTATCTAACACCGATAAATATTTTATCGCGCATGTTTTAGTTTTTTTAGTTTTTCAAAAAAAAAAAAAAAAAAAAAAAAAAAAAAAATTTTAATTAAAACAAATTTTTTTTTGAGGGCTTTTATGCCTTTAATGAAAGTTCAGAGAGACAGGAAACAGGGGGCATAGAGAGGGGGAACAACATGCTGCACAGGGCCGTCCAATGCGGGACTTGAACCGGGGCCAGCTGACTATAGCCTCTGTACATGAAGCGCCTGCTCAACCCACTAGGCCACAAACCACCCGTTTTATCAATTATTTTATTATTGTAAAAGTCTGTTGCTCACAAGCTTTTATTTTGTAAAAGTCTGTTGCTGTCTGCTGCAGAACTGGAAAAGAAAGTAATCGGTGGATCCACCAAACATGGAGAAGGGTACGGAACTTTTACTCGGCCATTTTCATTTTAAAGTTCTTCCAGACGGCGGAGTCGACAGAACCAAAGTCATCTGTAAACACTGCCAAGTTGAATTGTCTTCTCAGCGTAGTAGTTCCAGTCTAAAATATCACTTAAAGGCAAAACACACAACTGATAGCAGCAAGTCATTCAAGGAAACAGACAGTGGAGCGAGGCTTCTACATAAAAACTACAGAAAGATGCTGATGTTAAAAGTGTGTTTGCACAACAAATGTTATGGCACTTTCATTCATATGGCAGCACATTTAAAATAAAACTAAATGCTAAAAGCTAAACACTACTTTTGGATTCATTTTTGGATTTTGCGTACAAATGCGATAAATCGTGATTAATCAGGGAAATCATGTGATTAATTAGATTAAAAATGTTAATCGTTGCCCAGCCCTAGTTAAAACACGACAAAGAAGACTCCAGGACTGCTGCGCAGCTGGTCTCCTCAGTCCCCAGATGTTTACAGATGTTGTTAAAAGAAGAGGGGGGAAACATGGACGTGTCCCAACATTTATGAGACGTGTTGCTGCCATCAAACTCAAGATGAGCTGATATTTTTCACACATTTTCTATCTTCTATCCGCTAATCACAGCATTCTGTTTTTTAATTTACATTTTACACAACTTTTGTTTGGTTGTGTGTCCACTTTAGACTCATACGGTATAAAATACTCTGGACATCATTGCTCACCCACAGAGAATAAAAAGCACGTTCGTAAAGAAGCACACATGCCTTCAGCAGCCCATGTCTGACAGGTGCACATGTCAGCGGTTAGTTCAACCTGGATCACAGCATTTGCTCTCACTCTGTAGCAGCCAGGCCCCAAGGGTGTGTGTGTGTGTGTGTGTATGTGTGTCTATATAACCCATGGGTCCAACGCTCAGTACCCAGACACTACCCATATTGTTTTCCTCAGTGGAGCTAGAAAAAAGGAAGCTGATTTACAGAGCTATCTGGCAACCGGAGCACACGGATGCATGACTGACTCAGCCTAATGGAGTTTTCAGCTTTGGATTTACACTTCTCCATCTCTGCAAGGAGCAGAGCGCCACTCATAAGCACCACCCGGCTGCTGCACGCCTCCGTGGCAGCTACCTCCCCGAGCCCGTCCTGTGACCGAGTCTGCTCCACTGCAAACACCGTTCAACTCCTCAAGTGTTCATCTACGAACACGACGTTTGAGAGGATATTTATACTTAAAGCAAGTGTCCACGGTGGCTGCAGTGTAAGCACTTCTAAAGCATATCTGCAGTCAACCAAAGACTTTCGAAACCGCATACTACATACTTCCATTCTGCATACTTATCGATCACAGTATGCAGAGCGTTTACCCACAATGCATTTCGCTCCTGCCCGAGCCGAAATCAGCCAGCCTGAAGCTGATTTCTCTTAAGCTCTAAACTCTGTAAACTTTAGCAACACTTGAAATATTTTCAGGTGAGAAAGTAGTCGTTTAGATCCCCAACGTGTTGAAAATATGACAAAATACCGGCTATTTACAATTTTGTTCCCACGAATTCGGCGCTACTAAAGCTAGCCGCAGTGAGCAACGCACTTCCTGTTATTTTCACAAAATAAAATACCCGTTGCCTTTTATCATAGGGAAAGCCATTACGATACAATTGGTGCTTTTGTTTTGAAAACAGGAAGTGAACCTACCCTCGTTGTAGCTAGCTTGAAACTGCCGTTTTGACAGGAAATTATGATCGGCGACGTCACGTTATGTTGCATCTTGGGTAGTTTGAGTATGAGTAGTAACCTCATGATGCATACCCAACATTTCGGCGAATCTAGTATGCATCCGGGAAAAAAGTCAGTATGAGTAGCAGGAGAAGTAGGAGAAGTATGCGGTTTCGAACACAGCCATTGTTACAAAGAAAAAGAAAAAGGTCAATTCTTAGGAATTAGCCATCATCGACAGTGTGAGCCTGAGAGCCGGAGCCGATAAAACGCTGGGAATCCCACATTAACGTGTTAACTGGACCTAAATCAGTTTCATCTGTGTCGGATTGCTGGACTGCCATCAGGGCAGGACTGTGTAACTGTGTGCAGCTGCCCCCCAAGCTCTGGCCTTAACAAATTACCCATTTCACAGCTCACAAAGCATTTAGCCTTCAGTCTATGTGAACAAATCCATTCCTGAGCTTTTAGAAGGACACCCACCCAATATTTATATCAACGGTGCCAACGACTGTGTTCCTCCACCAGTTTATGTTCTTAAAGTTGCACCTGTAATGGATCTTTACTCAAGTTTAACTCACAGCTTTTGTCTTTGGGCTGCATGGATGACAGAAACCTGTGACTTTTTAACATAAAAAACATGAAATAATCACATCATGACGAAGCTGACCCGTCAGCATTACGCACAACATGCAACATCATTGCCCTTGATTGATGATTGTTGGTTTTTCTAAGTAAAAATTGCCTCGTTTAACTTCTATAATGCAGACGGAAGAAGGTTCCCAAATCATTTGGGTCAACTTTTTAAAACTTTAAATGAAAAACTGAGGTCATTATGTTATTTTTACGTTTGGAGAAGATTACATTTGCAATAAGAGGCTCAGACAAATTTCAGTCAGTCTGGGAACCTCTTCTGTCATACTTTAGTAATCTTCAAGAACTTCCAACACACTGATAGACTAAGCTAGAAGATGTCAGTAGTCTTTAGAGTCTGGTGGCTTGAGCCCGCACTATAGCACACTTGGCCCGGCATGCATAGCTCTGAAGTCATGCTATCCCGCATTGAAATCCTATTAATTTATTTGTGTTTTAATTTTATTCAGGTAAATTCAATGGGAAAATCGATTGAAAAGCACTTAACGAGCCAAAAATGCCAAAAAATTATTTTAAAAAAAATACCCTGTTTTGGAGGCCTCATAACTCCATAGGCTCCATAGCCATAGGACATCACAGAGACCTCATTCAAAGTTTATATGAGAGGAGACTCTCAACTTCAACTAAATTAAACTTTTTTTATTTTTTGTAGGGCGGGCAGTAGATTGGCACCCATCAAAATTTCTTCACATCTATTTATAGTTACCCGTTACTAAAACCTTCTTATTATTATTATTATTATTTTGCTCCAGTCGGAGTGGGTGGGTGTTCTGTAACCTTGCCGATAAGTCATTGTCACTACTCTTGTTTCTTTTACTCAATAAAAAGATTTTAAAATAGATATTTTTTTTAAATGAAAAACTGATTCCGATTCTGGATCTTTGAAACTGCTTTAAAAAAAAAAAAAAAAATTTAAATGAGATAAAATTAAATAAAAAATGACCTTGTTAACTTCTATAATGCAGGCAGAGAAGGTTCCCAAATCATTTGGGTCAACTTTTTAAAACATGAAATGAAAAACTTCCCATTCTGGATCAACTGCTTTCACCTAAAGGAGCCACAACGGATTAATTGGATTATTTTTAAAATAATTATGATTACAATGAATTGAATTCCAATTGGCTTGAATTGGACTTTATTATTTAAGTGCCTTGAGATGACATCTGTTGTAATTGGCGCTATATAAATAAAAATGAATTGAATTGAATTGAACGAGGGAGGGGGCAGAAGAGTTGGAAAAGCCCCAGGCGTGCGACTGTTTGGAAGATTTTAAAGGCAGACGGGAGGGATAGAGAGTCGAGGGACGGGGTCCATTACTCAGCCTCCACATATTTCCTAACATCAAGTCAGTGGATCTCTTTAAGAAGACCGTCCAGAGTCCAGTGAGCCGGCGACCGCGGGGAGCCCGTCCTACAGCTGCAACTGTCACATCCCGTTTGATCACAGGCTAATGTCTGTTTTAAATTATAAGGGAAACAACACAACAAACCAGGCCCTGCAATGAGGTCTCAAGCAGGGTAACAGAGGGTCGGTGGCCGGGACCAGTCAGCCAACAACTGTTCCTCTCAGCTGCACCTCCACGACCAGACGAGGTCCTCGCTGTGATAAACCAGCATCCAGCAAGCAGGTTCTGCTGCTTTGTCCTTTACTAAGTGGGGTTGTGTGAAGTGTCTTACCTCTAGAGAAGAGATCTAATAGCAGTTCACACAAACACCATCACCATTTTTACACCTTCTGCATCCTATTTCCTCATTTACTGAGGAAACAAAGAGTTCTGTTCCATAACTTACAGCTTTACCTCGATTTGGGCCTGAATATTTGTGCTTTTCACAGGTTTTTCAGTCATTCTTCGTGCATCAAAGTTGATATTTTGGGTCTAAGCCAGCAGAACAGCTGCTAATAACATTGATATTCTTTAGCTGAAAAAAATATAATAAAAATAAATATCTCTTAAATAAATATGGGTGGCAGCCACCACCTGCTCTCAACCTAGTTTCAGTTTTTCTCAGGACCAAAACATTGCATTGCCACCCGCTGGGATTTGATCTAAATTATCACAAAATTGGGGAAAAAAAACAGGCTAAATTTCCCTTTTCAACATTCACACTTAAAGCCTAAATATCCCTTAAAACCACCGTTACTGACCAGATATTTAACATTCAGTCAGTGGGGTCACATGGCACTGAAAGGATCAGATTATTGGCTGAATTACAATAAGACTGAGTTATTAAGTGCATGTAGACACCCTAATCTGACAAGAAATTGGACCGGATCGGGTTATGATTTCTGACACATTTAAGCAATTAAATATGTCAGAAATAGTTGAAAACGTAGCTTCATTACAACTTCCCCCGAACAAATAGGTTTAAATATGGATCCTGTTAATATTTCAAAGACCTTTCACTTCATGGTTTAGAGGACTGAGAGTTATTATTACAGTGGACTGTTGGACTTTTAGTGGTTCCTTAAAGATCTCCTTCATGAGAGGAAGGAAAAGGCTGATTATTATTGATTTGAAGACAGGAGGGCGAGTGTGAGCAGCCTCTGACAGCACTATATTTCATTTATTTAAAATCTTCTCTCCTAAAAACATCTCTGATATGATAACAGCGTGATAAGAAAGCAGCGACACTTTTTCTGTGATCTGTACTGAACATTTGTGGTTTCAGAGCAGCGGATTCACAGTCAGTGGGGTTACATGGCACTGAAAGGATCGGATCATTGGTTAAGTTACAATAAAAATTAGTTAAGTTCATGTAGACGCCTCAATCTCACAAGAAATTGGGTCGGATCGGATTAAGACCCCGAGATAACTGGGTTGAAAGTCACTCTAAACCTGCTTGTAGACGCTGAAGCACGTGGTGAATTAGACTTTGCGTTCTGCGCATGCTCGAGATTTTTTCCCGGGGTCGTGACCCGGAAGTCAAAGGAGACGATATTAGATGAAACAAGATAGACGAAAAAAAAACAAACAAAAACAAAACATTAAATATCCCTTAAAACTACTGTTACTGACCAGATATTTAACATTCAGTTACATGGGACTGTAAAAATCGGACTAAGGGCTTAATTACAATAAGACTGAGTTATTAAGTGCATGTAGACACCTTAATCGGACAAGAAATTGGATCGGATTAAGACCCCCAGGAAAACGTCGGAAAGAAAAACACCGCTCATCACAGACCAAATGTAGAGGGACGTAGCTTCATCTTGCTCTGCGTTCTCCATCTTTCTCCAACGCCTGAGTTTGTTGTTGTTGTTGGAGGTGAAGAGGTCAACAGGAAGTGGCTCTATTAGCAATAGTTGGAATGGGTACAGCGCCATCTATCATACCAGGGTATGACACGCTTTGTGCCTCTGATCCCATTCATTCACCGCCATATATCCAAGGAGAATTACCCTTGCTCAAATATAACCCAACTATAGGTATAATCGAATTAATCTCATTATGTAGACCCACTGAGTGATGTGGAGGCGGCCTATCGGTGCGACTTTACGTCAGCGGGAGACAATGACGACAAAAACAAATACTGCACCGCTAAAGCATCGCAACATGGCGTTAAATGCACACTGTCCTCCATTTGGCTCCGTCTTACCGTGTACAAACAGGTTTGGTTTGGAGACAGAGGCTCTTTATTACAACTAATAAAGTAATACAACTCCTGAGAATCCACAACCAAAGACTCGGGGTGTCGTCGCCCCCCCAGAGTAGAAGCTCTGATCCAGCTACAAATGTTAGCAGTGGCCAGAGATGGGACCAAGTCACACATGTGCAAGTCTCAAGTAAGTCTCAAGTCTTAGCTTTCAATCCCAAGTAATTTTTTCTTGGTCAAGTCAAGTCAAAGGCACCTTATTATTGCAATTTTACCTGCAGAATCTGATCTTAATGAAGTGAAAAGACAAGATATAAGTAACTGTCCCCCACCCCGTATCATATCAAGCTAACGTTAGCTAACTACCGACTAGGCTAACAGGATAATATTAGCTAATTTGACAAGCACTTCCTGGTCAGAATGGATCTTCAAATGACGAACAAAGTTTGAAGTTATGCTAGATGCTTAACACTCAAGTCATTCAAGTCATCGTGTCTCAAGTCAAGTCAAGTGCCGAGTCTTTAACTTCCAAGTCCGAGTCGAGTCTCAAGTCTTTTATTTTTTGTCAAGTCAAGTCATCAAAACAGCGACTCGAGTCGACTTGAGTCCAAGTCACAGTGACTTGAGTCCCCATCTCTGGAGTGGCTAATGAATGGTGTATTAAAAGGAAAAACTGATTTCCCTAATCCACTTCTTTAGATTCTGTGGTGCTATAAGCATGCAAAAAAGTGTTGAAAGTAACAGCAGTGGGAGACAAAGAAGGCACAAGAGTCCTCTAAGAATTATTTGATCAAATTGCTCTTAATATATGCCACAAAAAAAACAAAAGAAACCCTGAGAAAGAGCCAAACTGACTTCTTCATTGCCAACTTGCAGAGCACTGAGCTTGAATTCGTCTCCTGGGCTCCTTCTGCAACATTTATCGAAGAAAAAAAAAAAAAAAAAAAAGAAACCGAGAGAGACAGAAAAAGAGAGGAGGATCAAGGTCTCTCCCTATAATTACAAAGATAGCACGGTCTCACTCCCTCCCGAGTGGAGCCTCCGAGGCGTCACTCCCCGTCCTTTCATATTGTACAAAGACTGTTCTATCAGCCCGGGAACGGCATCATTGCTTGTAAATTAATTTGGGGTTCCTGTCAGCCGGGCCCCTCTTCTTCTCTTATCTGGCAGCGTAATATGGAAGGCTGAGAGGCCCGGGAGATACTGCTGAGAGCGCTGGAGGAGCCAAGGTGAGGGGAGAGGGCAGGGAGAGGAGAGGAGGGGTGCAAGTGAGTATTAAAGAGATAGATAGGAGGAAAGAGAGAGGCAGGGACAAACTAAGAGAATCAAGAAAGAGGCGAATGGGTCCCCGGTTGGATGTCAAACGTGGATTCAGGGAAGGACCTGAGTCAGTGATAAGTGAATATGGTCTGGCGTCCTATTTTACAGCCATTTGTCATCCCGACTGGACTCTGCTCCGAGAGGCCTTCACCTATCAGCACTATTTGTCGCCATGTCACAGACGGCGGATAAATCTTCTCCCAAGGATCCTTGTTTAAATCCGCCCCCTATTACCAAAGCTGCACCCCCCCCCCGCCGTCACCATCACACGAGCTCAATACGCACTCACACCTCTGACCCCTTCAGTTGTTTGTAATTAACCCCTCACCCACTGTATGTAACCTCAATTCCCTAATGGCAATAAATGGGCCCCGGCGACAGTCCCATTAGCAGAAGGAGTCATGATGGCGAATTAGAAGGGACACTGACCAAACGCTGGGCTGAAATTCAAGTCGACTCGAATACAAAGCGAGCGTTTGTTGCTTTGATTATTTCATTTCATGTTCTATTTCCACAAAATTCCCCCTTTTCTTTTCCTTTTTTAATTCATTAAAACAACAATTTGCTTTACGATACTTATGGCGACTGTCATGTGGAGTTACACGCTCTGCAGCTAATTTAGAGGCGATTGTGTTTCAGTGTGTGAGCGTGCGTCACTTCAGTTGGGCTGAAGGTTAAAAACACAAGAGGGTGAATTCAAATGCAGCTCAGAATTAATACACCTGCGTCACATATCTTATACGTCTTTATATGAAGCTTTATTTCGCCCGTCTGCTCTGTTCTTTCATTGAATCCAGGGGGGACGACAGCTGATAAAACATTATTTTAACACAAGTTAAAGCTTTTTAAAATTGTCAAAAGCAAAGATATTTAGAGGAGACTCTTTCACTCAAGCACAGTTTTGAGGTATTTTTGCCATCTTTATCTTTTTATGAATTATCACGCATAGTTTTATAACCATGTATCATGCAAAATAAAACCAGGTCCATCTTGTTTTATGTTAAAAACTGTTCAAATCTGAAGCTTGAGTTTCAAAACTTAATCACATTTTAACTCCTGATTTTATCTGATTCTATCTATTGGTCTTATTTCTTTCTTTTTTGTTTAAAACTTAAATCATGCTTTTTATTTCTACTGTTTTAATGTATCTGTAAAGCACTTTGAATCGCCTTGTAGTTGAATTGTGTTGTACAGATAAACTTAACTTGCCTTGCCATAGTATTTATAACTTATCTTAAATCTCCACCTATTATATAATGACCTGATAAGTTACAGAATATTTCCAAATACTTATTTATATAGATCTTTATCCTATGTTGCATAATGATGCCATAGGTCATCACTACATTGTGTATTATGGTTAAAAAAAGCCTTTTTTCAACTACATTTAAATCCGTATTTAAGCTATAATAATTTCCACGCTGCATTCCACCAACACAAAGGATATCTTCTTTTTAATGTGGCGAACCAAGGCTGCCATAGCAGTGAGATCCATTATGTCCCGCTTTTACACAAAACAACAATGAGCGAAACAAGCCAGGAATATGGGAACATATTCAGATATTTGGCAGTCCTCCAGACTGGAAAAAAAAAAAAAAAAAAAAATTTAGGCAAAATGAAACAATAAGACATGAATCATCTATTGTGGCCCGTTCAGCAGAGCTGGAAATGAATCCACAAGAAAAATTGGTTCATATCCAGATGTGCGGGGTGTGGAGGTAGACAGGGGCTGAAGTAACAATCCTGATGAATAAATCCCTCCCAATTCATTTCAACAAAAGACACTCTATTTAAGGATATCGTTTATATTGTCACAATTGTGCTTTTGTTTCTGGGAAGAGAGGATAAAGCATGAACTAACACTTAAACCTGGAAAAAGATGCAAAATAACGTAATTCTTTGTGAATTTCCCCATCATGTCGGGCTTGTTATTTGTCATTTTATTCTCAATTAAAAATGTGATGTGCAAAAAAAAAAGTAATTCCATCTTTTATGGAGTCATTTTTTAAATATGCGATATTAACAGCGGATGAATGTAAAAAAAAAAGGAGGAAACTCATGATTACTTGTGTTTCATTTGCAGAACTGAGGGGTGGAAAGCACAGATTAAAGAGTCTCGATTTCTTACATTTCTGGTTATTTACTGCCATCTAGTGGCAGTTTCAGGAACAATTGTTTTACCCTCTGTTCTTACTTGTAATTGAGATTTAAACATATTATTAGAAATGAATTAGTCATTGTATTTTAGGGGTTAGTTAAGCCTGTCAAAAAGTTTAAGTAATTTAAAGTGTCAAAGTTTTTCCAGTCAGACGTTCTTGTAATCTTTTAAGATCCTTTTATAAGACTTTTTACAGAAGAGTGTTTCTTTATTTGTTAAACCATTTAACTCTGACCTATGAATCATTTTGGCATAAAAAAAATAAACCAACCTCAAGGGATGAACCAGTGTTGTGTCGACACATAGCAGATAACTAATTTCTTTAGCTACATCTGTGAAAAACAGCAAAGATAACAGTCTGACAGACAGAAAACAGGATTTCTGCAGCAACAAGGTGATTCCCAAAGAGCTGTTAGCTGAAAACTTGGCATATCTCAGCAGGGTGTGCAGTGTGTCCTTAAAACATTTGAGGAAACTGGACCAGTGGAGGACAAAAGAAGTAGTGTCAGGCCTAAAGAACTATCTACAGCAGATGAACAGGATCTGAAAGTGATGTCCTTAAGAAAGAGGAAAAAATCCAGCAAAGACCTGACACAGGAGCTGAGAGATGCATCTGGACCTTCAGCTGATCCATCTGCTGTTGGCCCGAGCCTCATCAGAAATGGGCTCCATGGAAGGGTGGCTGTCAGGAAGCCGTTCTTAAGGATGGGAAACAGGGAGAAAAGGCTGAGCTGTGCCAAAGGACACAAGAAGTGGGCTGAAAATCAGTGGCAGCAGGTCTGATGGAGGGATGAATCCTCCCCAGAGCCCGGAGCTCAACATTACTGAAGCAGTGTGGGATCATGTTGGCAGAGAACGGAACAAAAGGCAGCCCACATCCAAAGAAGAGCTTTGGGATGTCCTTCAAGAAGCCTGGAGAACTATTCCTGAAGACTCCTTAAAGAAAGGACAGAAAGCTGGTCTGAGAGGGTTCAGGCTGAGTTGGAGGAGAAAGGAGCTCAGACCAGATTTTTCCATATTTCAATACAATGTTGCACTTATTTCCTGTTTTTTCTTTTGTTTATTTTGTCGTAACATATGAAGAAATGAGGAGTTCCTCAGCATTTTTCCCTCAACTCCAATTTGATAATAACTGTTCTGAATAATTATTCAAGAAAACAAGTTAAAATCTCTGCTTCTGGCTCTTGGAAGCTGTCTTGGTTTCTTTACTCAAGAGTTAACGGAACATATTTGGATTGTGGACAAAAAACACTCTTCATAATTTTCCTGATTAACTGACAGGGAGAGAAGTCAACTTTTAGAAACAATTAAAGAAGTTTGTCCGTTGCAGCTCAGCTGTACACGCATGTTTGTATCCGTCTACTTCATGTGTCAGTTGTCCACCATCAAATTAGAGATTCAACACACAGATTAATTTCCTCTGCTGCAGCAGAGAATAAATCACTTGTAGATAATTACCAGAGGTGAGGTTATAACTGACACTTGGTTTCATCTTAATTACTGGAGGAAATGCGTTATGTTAATTTCATTGGGCTTGCATGAATACATCTTAGCTTAATCACACTTGTCACTGTTCTAATAAACGTTCACAACATCTCAACAGACAATTAATTCTTATGGGCAATTTATGATTTTAATAACCATGTGATGCTGTGTATCTAATATATTTAGTGCAAAGCAGGCCATGTGCGCGCTGTTGTGAGTTCTGCACATTTAAAACAACAGGGGGCACACTTTTAGAGGATTTTTTTAGAGGACTTAGGTTCATTTACATGTCATGCATCATCATGTCAATGACCATTTAAGGCAAAAACAATGATATTTTTCAAAAACTTTAGCATTTAGTGTCTCACTGACTGTGTCAGTGTGGACAGCAGCAACAACACTACAGAGCCAATGCAGAGTAAGCCTTAGTAAAAACACAACAAAGAGGCGAAATCACACATAAACAATTAACAGGAGAAGACAGCTAGCATAAAGTACAGACAGGTGTTGGACTTTTAAACGTAGAAGTTCACAAAACACTCTTACCTTTCATGTCCAAGTTTCCATGTCATGTTACATCTACTAATTGTTTTGAAGTTTACTGGTAGTCGAAAGCTTTCTTAGCCACTGTCATGGCTGTTATCAACAGCTAACCGACCTGAAACAAAAGCGCAGTTAGTTAGCTGATATCATTAGCAACTGTGGGATAACAAGCTAGCCTAGGCACTCCATAGACTAGTAAAGATCATTTTGATATTTTTTGTGTGGTGTTGAAATGACAATGTAAAGTTGGAATCAAGATTCATCTCACAATTTCTATTTCAGAAGCGTGTCCTTATAGTTTTTCGGTGACAGAGACAGTAGCTTGTTTGATACTGGATTCAATTAGCTTCTTTTCTTCTATTTGTAGACTTATTTAGAGTGCAGTACCATTTCATACCACACAGATTGGGCCGCGTTCATTTGTCATTACAAGCCAGAGGGGCGCTGTTTCACCCATTCCACAAATCGACAAAAACCATGGTCGTTTCTGATTATCAGCGCAAAAATGTGTTTAGTCAACTTTTTAGAATGTTAAAAATATATATAACTGACGTTATTTTTTCAACACACCGAATCTAAAACGTTTCCAAAACATATTTAAGCTAGTAATCAGAAACTATCACGGACTGTTGACATGTGAAATGGGTGAAACAGCGCCCCTCTGGCTTGTATTAAAAGATGAACGTGATCCAAGCTGTGTGGTGATAAATGGTATTACACCCTTAAATAAGTCCACAATAGAGGTCAATTAATTGGCTCTTTCAATTTAATAGCATATCCCCCACAACTACTTATATATTTGAATAAATATTTCTCTTAAAACAAGAAAAACAAAAACCTAAATTAGATAGTTATTTCATGGTGACGGTGCTCTGCATATGTTCCATACGCATGCCAGTTTTATCATCCTTTCACCATCAGCACAGTTTTAGGGATTTTAATATGAAATTTCTAACAGGAAGTATATAGTTCGGGGGCGGTAGGCTCGTCTGGGTTCGGCCGCCAAGCCTCCCGAGCTGACAGCCAATCACAGTACAGATACATTCCTTTCATGTTCGCTGAGAGGATACCTGGAGAACTTTCAAGCCGTCCTTCCCCTTCCCAGCTCACACGTAAGAGATAAACTCGCTTTCACTGTGCTGTTTTTTTTTTTTTAGTTTTGTTTTTCGGAGCCTGCTTTGCTGCTGTTTCAGCCCGTTTGGCTCCACTGGAGCTCGCGCGGATTAAGCGAAAGCTCAACGGTTGAAATGATCGCGAGGCGTTACGGTTACCTAACGGTCGAAACGGGGCGGGGGGAGTTAAATGCTGTCCGAAATGAGGCCTGGTGCGTTAGATTAGTTCACCCTGGGACGCTGATTAAGGCCAAACGGCCGCTTGGATCCACAAAGCAAGAAGCTGCTTAATCAATTTCCGTTTTTACGAGTATCCTTAAAAGCCTGAGCTTGGTCGTTAATTGTACATGAACTACAGCAAGTTCCCTTTCTGTTAATTGATACCTGTCACGGAGTTGAGTTACACGTTCGAGGCACCATAAACACCGCCCAAGGGTTGTAATACCTACCGCATAACTGCAGTGTTTAGCAGGTGTACGGGTGGAGGATTTGACCGTATTAATCCGGCTGCCCCCCTTAAACTTAAGGGTGGTCTGGCATAAAGATGAAGTGGTCTATATTTAGAAGTCAGCCGGCTTTAAGAGGCTAATCTGAGATGGGGTTAGGCAAGACTCGACTCGCATGTCATGCGTTTATTTTGACAAGTATTAAGAGTAATTGATTTGAATATTATTGATTAGATACAGAAATGTAAGTAGTAAGTAAGTAAGTAATATTTATTTATATAGCACCTTTCTCAGACAATGAAGGTCACAAAGTGCTTGGTTTAACTGTTATAGCACATATTTTGACATTTATAACCAACATGCAGATGCTCAGTGACCTATTTTGCTGTAGTTAATGTTATGTTATGTACTCCAATGTTGTGGTTTTAAACTGAGGATGTGGATGCACACACTGTGTTTACCCACAGCAGGTTTTATGATGCTGCTGCAGCTCATCAGAGGTGCAGTGGTACATGCTGGGAGCAGGTCTCCTCGCGGCGTTGAGCGGTGGATCTGTGCAGGACGCGGCGTCAGCTCCTCTGCCCACCGCCTCTCTGATTTTGGGGGATCTCGCGCCTCATCGTGCACCGATGGTGGTGACCAACCCAAAATCCTCATCACCGGTTGGTTTTTGGACATATCATGTGGAAAAAACATTCATAATGAGACTTAATTTCCATTTTTACCCCACTTTTTATTGTTTTATGACTGCAGGTGGGCTCGGGCAGCTGGGGGTCGGGCTCGCCAAGTTGCTAAGGTGAGTAGTTAATGATAAAAGTATCAGAATAAGGCACCAATAAGGTGTTACCTGGGATGCTTGATGTGTTATTACAGATAATATCACAGTGATCTACAAAGACCTGCTAACAAAAGTGTTCTTTTTCAAAAGTCTTCTTCTAAATTGACTCATTTGCTTGTTAATTACATTTCTCTGAAGTGATAAGAGTTTATATTTCCCCTTTAGGAGGCAATTTGGAAAAAACAACGTGATCCTGTCTGACATCCGGAAACCCCCCAGCCATGTCTATGATAATGGTGTGTACAGCTTTGTTAAAGCTGCAGTCTGCAACTCTTTTTCAAGCATAATGCCTGGAACTGTCCGGGGATTCTGAAAGTAGTACATTAAATACCCCAATACAAAAAAAAACGAGTTCTCTAGGTCCCCTATATGTCCCGCTAGGTCCCTCCAAAGCCAGCAGGTTTGTTTACAAAATTGCAGACCGGACCGGTAAAAGGTAACCAATCAGGTTTACGAGCTGGGCTCTGTTGCCTGTCAATCACCGATTGTGCACGCGCGATACAAGGTAGGCTCGTCCCCACGCTTATTTATCTAGACTATTGAACTTCATTACGGGCTAGTCTACTTACTGTGTCTTCCATGATCGCAAATGACAGGTGAGTTGATGAATGAGGAGTCGTGTAGGCGCATCTGGCGTGCACGTCTACGTGCACGAGTTCTCATGTGTTTTGAAGGGGCGGGACAGGAAGTTGAATAACTTTTTATTTTTCGGTTAAAAAATAAGCATTTCTTGCATTTTGCGACTACGGAGGTCACCGTTTTCAACTTCAAGCGTTCTGATAGATCATGTAAACTCTTAAAATGCCAAAAAGTAGGACTTTACGTATGACAACAACAAATCTTGCAGACTGCAGCTTTAACCTACTCCGTAAATGTCCATGCAGAGTGAACTTTTTTACAACACCAAATCAGAAGAAGTTTCATGGTTTTTCTCACCGGCCTTGTGTAGTTTGTTCAAAAACATCCATTTTTTCATTTAAATCCTGCTGCATATTCCTAAATTTGACTGAGCTGACTGCAGTCCTGACCTGTCCTCAGTGGACAGAAAATGTAGCAACGACAACCCTTAGCTGTTGCACACCTTAAGATATGTTTACTGGAAGAATGGGAGCAGAACATGAACATTTAAGTGTTATGAGAAGGACTGGAAACCTTCTTTGGGACAGTAAAGCAGTAAAAACCTTACTGTTTGAGCTTTGTTTGAAACGTGCTGAAGGCAGGAAATGCAAAAAAACGGATGAATGAAGTTGATGAGACAAAACCTGAAATATCTCGGAAGAAAATCCCTGCTTTATTTTCTTAGCGTTTTGCATAGGGTCTCAACTCTCTCTGAGGGTACAGAAAACCTGATTTTGACCTGCATCAGACAGAAAAAGGCAGTTTTTCCAACACGTGTGTCCTGCACAGGTCCATTCATCTTCTCAGATATCCTGGACTATAAAAACCTCAGGGAAATCGTGGTCAACAACGACATCAGCTGGCTGGTTCACTACTCTGCCGTGCTGTCCGCCGTGGGAGAAAATAACGTTGCACTGGCGAAAGAGGTCAACATCACAGGTGCACGCCGCCATAAGTGAACATAGGCTGTGTTCGAAACCGCATACTTCTCCTACTACTCCCACTAACTTTTTAAGTTAGTATGTGAGTTTGAGTAAGCGAGGAAGTTCCCGAATGCATACTAGATTCTCCGAAATGTTGGGAATGCATCATGAGGTTACTACTCATACTCAAACTACCCAAGATGCAACGTAACGTGACGTTGCCGATCGGCAGTTTCAAGCTAGCTACAACGAGGGTAGGTTCACTTCCTGTTTTCAAAACTAAAGCACCAATTGTATCGTAATGGCTTTCCCTATGATAAAAGGCAACGGGTATTTTATTTTGTGAAAATAACCAGAAGTGTGTTAGCTCACTGCGGCTAGCTTTAGTAGCGCCAAATTGTGGGAACAAAATTGTAAATAGCCGGTATTTTGTCATATTTTCAACACGTTGGGGATCTAAACGACTACTTTCTCGCCTGAAAATGTTTCAAATGTTGCTAAAGTTTACAGAGTTTAGAGCTTAAGAGAAATCAGCTTCAGGTTGGCTGATTTCGGCTCGGTCAGGAGCGAAATGCATTGTGGGTAAACGCTCTGCATACTGTCTGATCAATGAGTATGCAGAATGGAAGTATGCGGTTTCGAACACAGCCATAAGACGCGTTCTGAGGGTAACGTGTGACGCACTGATGCACAGCTTCTCTCTCTTCATAGGTCTCCATAACGTATTAGACGTAGCGACCGAACACGGTCTGCGGGTGTTTGTTCCCAGCACAATTGGTGCCTTTGGTCCGTCTTCCCCCAGGGACCCCACCCCCGAGCTGTGCGTGCAGAGACCGCGCACCATCTATGGGGTCTCCAAAGTCCACGCAGAGCTGATGGGTGAGGTAAGACGCATGGATATGATGCCACCTGCGTTTTCTCTCGCGTTTGGCACCATCTCTCTGAGCCTCTCTTCCCCCGCCCGTCTCTCAGTACTACCACCACAGGTATGGGCTGGATTTCCGCTGCCTCAGGTATCCGGGCATCATCTCAGCCGACTCCCAGCCTGGAGGAGGAACCACAGGTGAAAGATCTTCTTTTTTTTTTGTTTGTGGTGTTGAAATGACAATGTAAAGTTGGAATCAAGATTCATCTCACAATTTCTATTTCAGAAGCGTGTCCTTACAGTTTTTCGGTGACTGAGACAGTAGCTTGTTTGATACTGGGTTCAATTAGCTTCTTTTCTTCTATTTGTAGACTTATTTAGGGTGCAGTACCATTTCATACCACACAGATTGGGCCGTGTTCATTTGTCATTACAAGCCAGAGGGGCGCTGTTTCACCCATTCCACAAATCGACAAAAACCATGGTCGTTTCTGATTATCAGCGCAAAAATGTGTTTAGTCAACTTTTTAGAATGTTAAAAATATATATAACTGACGTTATTTTTTCAACACACCGAATCTAAAACGTTTCCAAAACATCTTTAAGCTAGTAATCAGAAACTATCACGGACTGTTGACATTTGAAATGGGTGAAACAGCGCCCCTCTGGCTTGTATTGAAAGATGAACGTGATCCAAGCTGTGTGGTGATAAATGGTATTACACCCTTAAATAAGTCCACAATAGAGGTCAATTAATTGGCTCTTTCAATTTAATAGCATATCCCCCACAACTACTTATATATTTGAATAAATATTTCTCTTAAAACAAAACAAACAAAAACCTAAATTAGATAGTTATTTCATGGTGGACACAGCTGTTGAAGATGTCCCCAAAGCCCAAACTTGATCGCTGTCCGGTTTCACTGATCCGTAATTCCTTTTCACAGATTACGCCGTCCAGATCTTCCACGCAGCAGTGAAGACCGGCCGTTTTGAGTGCTACCTGCGCAGTGACACACAGCTTCCCATGATGTACATCGGTATGCCAGCCCTCCGTATTACACGATGAAACATGGGTAACACTTTAATGAGTGATGCCAGCTTTACCCGAGTTCCCCTCTGCTGTGCAGACGACTGCATCAGGGCGACTCTGGAGTTCCTGGAGGCTCCGGCAGACTCGCTCGTCAGCCGCACCTATAACCTCAGCGCCATAAGCTTCACCCCACAGGAGCTCGCTCAGGTGATCCAGAAAGTGTTGCCTGACCTCGAGGTCACCTACAACGTGGATCCTGTGCGGCAGGCTATCGGTGAGATTTCTGTTTGAGCGAAGTATGTGCCGACACTTCAGTTTTATACGGAAGCCCAGAACGGACGTGGTACGTATAAACCTTTTTTTTTATGGTTTTCTCGAGATAACGAGATAATTTAACGATGGTTTTCGAGGCCACTTTTTCTCCCCAGTCCGCCCCTGTTCATATTAGGGGTGGAACGGTACAAAAAACTCACGGTTCGGTACGTACCTCGGTACGGACCCTACGGTTCGGTACATTTTCGGTACAGTGCCGAAGGAGGCGTGTAGCGAGGTTCGAGCACATGTAATAGATATCTGAATCCTGCCTCTTCTACAGTGGAATATGGGCGCATAGCAGATGCGATGTAAATTCCAATTGCTTCTGTAATTTTTTTTGCTCTGCATGTATTCGTATCCAGGGGATGTTGTAATACATTTGGGAGACGTAATTGGTCGGGTCTTTTCATGGTTCTATAGAACGCATCTGACGGAGGTGTGTGGTGGTCGGTAGCTACGCCCCATGTCATGCTATCACGGCTGAAATGTTTCATCATACCACACAGACAGAACCGGCGCGTGTTTAATAAGTTAAACTTACACTGGTCTCCTTTGTCTGCGGCGCTCTGCTCTCCTTTCTTCCTTCATGAAATGAAGAAGT
The DNA here is from genome assembly GCF_027942865.1 of Odontesthes bonariensis. NCBI lineage: Eukaryota > Metazoa > Chordata > Actinopteri > Atheriniformes > Atherinopsidae > Odontesthes > Odontesthes bonariensis. The sequence continues at coordinate 18,839,766 of NC_134516.1, read as the reverse complement.
ATCGCCTGCGCTTGATCCTGACTCTCTGTGTGCTCTTCCAGCCTCGATATTAGACGCCTGATGTGATTGTCCATGATTAATATCACCATCATGCAGACCATGAACACGGTTGCCTCCCCGCTTTCCATATTAGCTTCTTGGTGGTGTTTTTTCTACTTTTACCGGTTTTGTTTTGTTTTTGAATGTAGCGCTTAACGGCTAACGGCTAACACGTCACTGACGCGGACGGCTGCGCGCGGCGCATCAGTCCCGACTCATGTGCGAATGCAGACTGAAACAGCTCCGCTGGGGAAGGACAGTTATCAGAACAAAATTCGAGTAGGACAGTTCTGATAACTGCGTTCTTATAACTACTCTGTCCGAAAGCGTATATCTCTACGGACCAATCAGAGCTTGCATGTGGCAGTGTTTAAATGGGTCCTGAAGGAAACTCTTGCAAAATAACAGTTCCGCGTTCAGAAAACTTCCGTACCGTGTGTATTCTGCGTGGAAATGCGCGTACCGAACCGTGACCCCCGTACCGTGACGGTTCGGTACGAATACATATACCGTGCCGGCCCTAGTTTATATGTGTTTTATGTGTTCGCAATGTGTTTGTCTTGTAGCGATAACGTTCATATCAGCCCGCGTCATTTAAGGAGACGGCCGGCTCGACTGCAGCTCAACAGGCGTTTACACCTCGGTGATCCTGCTGATATAGTTGACTTCATCAGTGACCAGCTGAGGGGACCAGGCCGTCTCCATGGTTACCGAAAGATGCACGAGAGGTCCCGTTATCGTTTTCTCGAGATAACGAGATAAATAACTCGTTATCTCGAGAAAACAAAATGCTCGTCACACCAGCTGGATTTGCTTTGTGCATTTTCACAAGCAGAATTGTTACACAAAGCGCTCCATATTCCATGTTTCATAGGTTACTTTATTCAGTTTTCAATGAAAGGGGGGTAAAAATAACCTGACTCGCGTTAATTAGGCTGCGTTCACCAACTACACGCGGGGGCGTTCCCTTTCCTCACACAACCATCTGAGGAGCCTGGGAGTCATATGTGTTTCGTCCGATTAGAAAATGATCAGAGCCAATCATTAATCGCTGGGTGGGACTTTGGATGAATGGGCGGCGTTATGGCCGCCCATTCATGCTCCAGAGGGCGGGAGTCAGGTAAGCTCTGAGCTACGTCACGGGTTGAGTCATTGGGAGTGGCTGCAGTGGCGTGTCAGTCAAGATGACGGACAGATTCTTCATCCAATCACACGAGTTTTAGAAAAAATAGCCCCATTTGAAATCATGTCGGTTGTGGGCTCGTCCCAGATGGTATGCGAATACCAGAGGGCGGGAGTCAGGTAAGGGTAAAAATGGGTAAAAACCTTTGCCAGAAATACATATAAACACATATAAACAGGGGCGGACTGGGGAGAAAAAGTGGCCTCAGAAACCATCGGTAAATTAACTCCTCGACATTGTAGGTGCAAAAGTCGGCTAGCAGATATTCTTGGCTTACACGTGTCCAAATAACTGTTGTTCTTACAAATCCACATTAAAGGTAGGGTAGGAGATCCTGGATTTTGAGTCCAGCGAAGCTGCATTTTGAAAATAAACAGGTAAAAAGTCCCAACCCTTTTCTTCACTTTCCCCCGAAGGCACGCCTCTAGAGTACATGAACGCGCACGAGCACGAAGGTGCACGAGCGCTGTTCTGACAGCAAGCATCGGTCGTTGCCGTATTTAGTATTTAGTTTATGCTAACTATACGTTTAATAATGCTAGGTGCTAGCCAAGCTAGCTCTAGTTTAGCTTCCTGCCAAGCTTCTCGACGAGTAAATCGTTCACAGAGCAGGGTACGCGCACAGGGGGAGGGAGGGGGAGGGAGGAGCAGATTGCATTTTGATAGATGGCATCAGTATCCAATCATTGTGAACGGTCCGTTCACAATGATTGGATAGTGTTTTTCCTAGATTGTACGTTCTAGAGGCCACTAAAACTTTTCATATTTGTGTCAAAACGTTTAATAAATTAGTTGCAATGGGGGTGTGAAGAGTATTTAAAGCAATATGTAAAAAAATATTCCAGAAAAACAACCCCTACCCCGCCTTTAAGTCCAGGTAACGTTGGAAAAAATATAGAAATTTATTCCACAAGTGTCACTCAAGTATCCATACACCTGGCTCTCAATACAATATAGGAGGAGACACGGTAAAAAAACGTGTGTCTCCACTGCTGGTCTGACGTTCACAACACAGGTGTTGCAGCCTCTTAAAGGTACAGTACCGCCAGTATTAAACTTAAATTAAATAGCCCGTTCTAAACAGAAAAGATGAACAAACAGCCATATTCAATAAAACTTTCTCATCAATGACTATTAGACCAATATTCATACGTAAGCATATAGAACATATAGTTAAATTACATAAACAGAAATAAGAAATCGGCAAATCTGTACTTGCCTCATACAGACATACTTATCTCGTTATCTCGAGAAAATCATCAAAAAAAAGTTTACACGTCCGCTGTGGGCTTCCGTAGTTTTACACCCTAACTGAATATCTTCCGTGGGTATTTGCAGCGGACGGCTGGCCAAAGGCGCTCGAGGACAGCGCTGCGAGGCGAGACTGGGGCTGGAAGCACGAGTACGAGCTCCCAGAGCTGGTGCAGACCATGCTGGCACACATCACTCAGGGAAAGCAGCTGGCAGAGGCCTGCTGAGCCACGTCTGTGTGGCAGCGGCACGGAAAAGATTTATTTGACAGTGAATGTGAATTGTAGTGTTTTTAGCCTTCATTGTTGTGTCTTATCAAAATCACCAGGTCTTATGTCATATGTTCATGCTGAAAACATTCAGTGTTGTGCGACAGTCTTGAGCCAACCCTCGTTTCTTATTGCGTGGCCACAAAATTGTGAAGCTGGTGCTTTGATATATTTGCTTTAAACGTTCTTGAAGGACATCCCAAAGCTCTTCTTTGGATGTGGGCTGCCTTTTGTTCCACACTGCTTCAGTAATGTTGAGGTCCGGGCTCAGGGGAGGATTCATCCCTCCATCAGACCTGCTGCCACTGATTTTACCTAACATAAAAATTATTTTACCACTTCTTTTGTCATTACACTGGACTGAAAATGAGAGAAAAAAGCAGCCGATGTCCAAAGAAAAACTGTGAAAGACCTTCAGAAAGGCTGGAGAACTGTTGCTGAAGACCACTTTAGAAGATTAAATGAAAGTTTGGCTGCTTGGAAGCAAAACATTTTTAAAAAATGAGGGTTGGATCAAGACTGTAGACCTTATTATCAGGCTACAAGACATTCCAAACCATTTTGTATCCATCCCCCTCTCCCTTCTCTCTGTCCATCTCATTCCCATGTTTTTCCTCCCTTCTCTATCCATCCAACTTTAGTGCTCAATATGCCACAAGAGTATTACAGCAAGGTGACGTAATGACTTCAGCTCTCTTTCTGAAGGTTTGTCTGCATAAGTTAGTCCCGTTGTGCTGCCAGCCTGCTGAACTCTAAGCCTTAAGAGGCACTTCTGCTGTCCTCAGAACCAGTTAAAGGGGAACTCCGGGGCATTTGAAGCGCAATCCCATTGCTAGAGGTTGTCAAATACTGACGGTAGGACACAGACAGGTGCAAATCTGCGCTCCCTGTGTGGAGATAGCGCTGTTTGCGCAGCCTGTCATGCTAGCCAAATACGTGGTGGCCAAGGGGCAAGTGCTAAACCTTCCACGTAAAACAACAACTTGCACACTGCAGAAACGTCACACCACTTTATAACCCATCCGACAATAAAGTCACAAGCCTTACCATCAAAACCATATGCATGGTTCTCACATTACTGGCATGGGGACGTTACAAAACAACTTTATAAACAGCATGTCACTTACCGGCTGGTTGTAGGCTCGCGCATGTGAAAGCCCAAAAGAGTCAATGGACGATAATCCCATATACAAAACAATTATCTTCTCTAGAAAAACTGCGTTCAAGTATTTAAAACATTACAACAATATTAATGGGCATGTATTGTTGTAATGTTTTAAATACTTGAACGCAGTTTTTCTAGAGAAGATAATTGTTTTGTATGTGGGAGTATCGTCCATTGACTCTTTTGGGCTTTCACATGCGCGCGCCTACCGACAAGAGGTAAGTGACATGCTGTTTATAAAGTTGTTTTGTAACGTCCCCATGCCAGTAATGTGAGAACCATGCATATGGTTTTGATGGTAAGGCTTGTGACTTTATTGTCGGATGGTTTATAAAGTGGTGTGACGTTTCTGCAGTGTGCAAGTTGTTGTTTTACGTGGAAGGGTTAGCGCTTGCCCCTTAGCCACCACGTATTAGCCTCGCATGACATGGTGTGCGGACAGAGCGACCTCCACACAGGGAGCGCAGATTTGCACCTCTCTGTGTCCTACTATCAGTATTTGACAACCTCTAGCAATGGAAATGCGCTTCAAATGCCCCGGAGTTCCCCTTTAATGATATCTGCTGTCCTCAATAAACACTTTACCTCTGACACAGTTACTGAAGCTGGGAACTCCACGTCGTACCATTGCCTGCTGCAGCTTTCTGGTGGATTTTCAGGGAAAGAAAGGAGTTTAGATTGTAAGAGCTGCTTGACTTTTGCACTAGTTTTTAATGGAATGTGTATTTAAACTGTTTTGTTGTTTTCTTTTAAGAAGCTAAGACTTTCTAGAATAAAGGCAGTGTGCTTTTTTTATGTTGATCTTATTTATTATCCTGTTCTTTGGAGGTTTTCCTGTCAAATCAGTTTTTTTTTTTTTTTTTTTAATAAATCCTTATAAGATGCTGTATCTTCTAACTTTTCTTTTGTAACCCTTCACACGTGCGCTGTAACGTACGTGCAAATGACGGTAAACCACAGCCATGGACATACCGAGCACAGGCCGATGAGCCAAAACAACCAAATGTGACACAAAGCAACAAGCAAAATTACCACAGGCACATAAAACGACTAAAAGAGATGATAAAGTTTCCAGAAATTACAGACAAGAGAAGAAGAGCAAAAATAAGACACAAAACAGGAAAAGATTAAATAAAAGGCTCAAAAAATGACCAAAAGAAGATCTGAAAGGATCAAAATGAGACAAAAAAAACGACAGAAATGCAGTAAGAAATCAAAAATGCAGCTTAAATAGAACCAACAACAGCATCCCCTGTGGTTGTTCTGTGTGTCCGTAATGACTGAAGTTGGGGTCCTTCAATAGATCTGTGGTTTGGGGCGTTTGTATCATAATCTGTCCTCGATTGTTAAATTCATTCGTTTAGGGAGTCTTGCTTTTATATTTCCAGAACATCAGTAGACAAATTAAAGCTTAAAACAGAAGCAAAACGTGACCAGTACCCATAAGCAAAATAAAACTCGAACATCGGTGGTGTTTACTTCCAGCGGGCTTTATTCCTTTCCAGACTCCTTCCCTCTGATGTCTGTGTGTTTGCTGGTGTGAGAAGGAGCTGCGCTGGGGCGCCCCGCTGTGGCCAAAGCTCCCTGCTGCACTTTGAGAAGCAGGATGTCGGCCAGCAGCGAGGCCTCTTGGTTCAGAGTCGCCACAATCTGGCTTTCTGCGGTCCGAACTTCAGCCTGGACCAACTCCAAAATGCTCTGCACGGGGAAGCAGACACAATACTCGTCAGGTTATGAAGGATCTGTTGTGAATGTGGTTTTCGGTTCATTCAAACGCTTTTGTGAGCTACCGGTTTGTCCAGTTTCCTGTCCTCTGGGAGGCCACCGGCCTCCAGAGTGACGCGCGGCCCATCTCTGAGACATCTCAGCTCCTCTTCCTTCTGCTGCAGGCTGGAGAAAAGTCTCGCTCTGTGCTGAATCTGAGTCTCCCACTGATGTAAATCTGTCCCCTGCAGCATGAGTACAGCTCTCTGATCAGGAGGGGCCACTTTTGGAAGTCCAGACATCATCACATCCTTTAAATTCATCACAAATATCCTCCTTAAACTGCACAGCCACACAGTCTGCTGTATTGGTTACTATAAAGATCTCTCTCAGCATAAACTGACTCACGTCTACAAACAAGTAAGCTATGGGAAAATTGAAAGTATTCTTATTAAATCTGCTGTGTAAAAGGTTTAAGAGACACAGAGCCTCAAAACTGGACGAGAAAATTCAGATTGTGTGAAAAGATCACATATATTCTGACGTTTTGATATAAATCAAATATATAAAAGATATTCCGTGCATTTTTTAATGTTTTACATGATTAAATTTAGAGTGAAAGTTTAAACCTGAACTTTCAGTGAAAAAATCCCCCAAAAATCATAAAATTCACAACCATAAAAACACAAAAATGCCGATTCGGTCTGCAAAAGTCCAACTTCCCATGACCTGGTTGAACTCTGAACGTGCTCCAAAAGCGACTGAACTTCTTCAAGCGTCTTTTTGGATTCTCTACGATGAAATCCTTGTAAATCCACAAAACAATAAATCACAACCAAACATCACAGTAATACATTCCCACGTTCTCATGTGTCTTCTCTAAAAGCTGCAGGACTTGTTACAGACCCAAAGTTTTAGCAGAAGTCTGGCTCCTGAATTCACTCCGTTTTCTAGGTTTTAATAACTGCAAGAAAGTATCAAAAAGTTGGGTGAATTAAATAAAAAAGCTGAAATAAATAAATATAAATAAATAAATACATACATAAATATAAATAAATAAATACATAAATATAATTAAATAAATAAATAAAACGCTTGGGGAAAATAAATAAATAAAATAAAATAAATAAAAAATTAATTAATTAAATTCAAATTCAAATTAAAAAATTTTAATAAATAAAAAAAATTAAAAAGCTGATAAAGTTTCAGAGCCACAGATACAGAGGCCCTGCAATATGTTGTGGCTTGTAAAAAAAGGAATTGCTTAAAGGGGTTTCCTCACCTTTGCCAAAGCACAGGGCACAGGTGGCAGCTTCACCTCCAGCTGTAGCTGACCTGTGGTCACGCCAGCTGCTCCACCTATCACCGCCTGGAAAAGCCTTTTCCTTTTGATGCAGGTATCTGTGAGGTAACGGAAGATTTCATGGTGGTGGACAGGAGTCAGGGTTGGTAAATGCTCAAAGAGCATGTGTCTCAGTGAGGACAACAACTTGTGTACATTGAGATCTGGTGGATACAAGAAAAGAGGGAGGCTTGTTAAACTTGTGCCCTCTAAAACCAGAATACCCTCCAAGCCGACGCCTTGGAGCTTTATATAGGCCACTCAGGGTATAAACATGAAATTTGTGCACATGTTGCAGAATAAAATGAGCATTTTGCGCCATGAATATTATTTCAATTAAAAGTAGACAGTAACATTGACGAACCAGAGCAAACATCCTCACTCATGGCCGGCGCAGCCCACTGCTGTTCGCTCTGACCGTCCAGCTGTGGGAAGATGCTTCTGGCGAGCTCGGCCGACCGGATCACATCAGGCCAGGAGAAGCCACGGTTCTTGGTGAACATAAACACGTCGTATACGAACTCTTGATGGAAGCACCGCATCTGGTCGGAGAACTCGGACCACAGGAAGTGACGGCTGAGCCTCTGCACCCCGGCATGTCTCTGAAATCACAGACACATACAACAGCTTTTGTGATTAACTACAGAGAGAGTTAGCGTTAAAAAACTGCACTCAAAAGTGCTTGTGATCCAAAAAGCCTTTGTTAGCGTTATTTCATTGATTAAACAAGTGCATGACTCATTATGAATTTCTTTACGATTACTTATCTGTGCCAAACGTTAGTTTTTCTTCTCTCCTTTTTGCTTATGTGACCCTTTAGATTATTTACATGGCAACAATAAAGTTTATAGCATCAGAAAATTGAAATGCTATTGAAAATGTACACAAACAAACGAGCGATTTCCACGTTTACTGTGACTATTATTTCATTTACAGACACTATGAACTCAATATAATTCATCTAATGTCTCTTCAGCTTTGCTTCGCATGTTAAAATACTTTCATTATTCACTCATTTCACTCCTGTAGCACATTTTAAAAAAAGGTTGGGACAGTAAAGCTTTTACCACTTTGTAATGCTCCCATTCCTTCTCACAGCACTTAGTCATTCTTGCGTTGAGGATGGGGAGTTTCACTTCAATTTGTCCCATTCTTCCTTTAAAAGTGTGCTTGAGTACAGCACAGGAAAGGTTTTTCACGTATTCTTTGCTGGAGACGAGTCAGAACGAGTCTATCTATGGTTGATAATCATAGAGATAGTTCTTGATGCAGTGCCGTCTGAGGGATCAGAGATCGCAGGTGACCAGTTTTGACTTGCTCCCTTGTCCTTTACACACTGAAATCCTTCAACGCTTTAATGATATGCTGCACTTTAGAGAGAGATATATGCAAATCCCTTCTAATATTTCTCCGAGTTCCGTTTTCTTACACATTTGTTGACAAACTGGAGGTCGTCTGCCCATCTTTCCTCCTCAGCGTTTTGAGGAAACCTGATTTTAAACCAAAACATGATTACTATCGCCTGTCCTTTGTCTTGTGGTTCCCTTATTACTTGCCCTAGACAAACCAATCCAGTTCTGGAAAGTGCTGCAGGCTTAAATTGCAAAGATTGGTGCATATGCTAACAACTGAAATTAATTTAACAGGACAAAATATTAAATATGAAAGTCAAAGTGAACGTCAAAATCACTCTTTTTTACTTGCATTTTCATACCAGCCAAAATAAACAACATTTTGGGTTTGTCTTTTCAAATTACTTCCTGATGTGTAGAATAACAAAAACTTCAGTTAAAAGAAAGACTAAACAATTCCTCTAAAAATAGAGGATTGCTGATATAATACAACATAAAATTAAGCAGAATTAATTTTGAGGATTATTTGGCAGAGCCAGTGTTGTTTTCTGTCTTAAATAATAAACTTGAGAGAGTTGAAAGTTCTTTCAGGGACAGTGACACAATAATTTACGATAAACGAGGAGCATTAGCTTCAAGCTAGCTCTCGCCCCGTCGGGTTACTTTGTTTTGGTCTAAGTTTCAGAGTTGTACATTTTCCTCGGGTGTGAATTCACTGCCTGCCTACCTGGAGTTTGGCTATCCGTGTCACCTCACTCTTTGTAAGAGAATCCATCCTCCATAAGCCACTCAAGTGCACTCGGTTGCCATGAGAGACGGACGCGAAAGAAGGGCGTAACGCAGCTGCTGTGTACGTGATGACGTCGTTAACACGTCAGGTGACGGAATGTTTGAATAGTCTGTCAATTGCTTGGCGACAAAATAGTTTCTGAATTAACCCACAATTTATCGTATTTTGCTCGATAAATCTGTAGCGTTTGTTACGTGTGTTTGGTTCAGTTATTTTTGTTGTTTTTAAGGTGTAATGGCGACCGTTCAAATCTAGAATTTATTAGAAAAGGGGGAAAAACGCGATGTATCCTCATCCTTAAAACTGTATGAAGTCAGAAATGTGTTCAAATTAAATGGTTGTTAACAAAGCTTGTAAGTCCAGGGCCACAGATGGCTCTGGCAGCTAATCCTCTTTAATATGAATCCCACTCCTCTTCTATTCCTTCTTTCTCCACCTCCTCCTATCAAATAAAGCGGAGGCAACGAGCGAGAGGTTTAGGTTGGCAGAAATGAGTTTCCGGTCAGTTGGGTAATAAATAAAAGCTTTACATGCTATCATTTTGAGAAAATAATGTATTTTCTTATTATTATAGTATTATAGTATATTATTATTCAGGCTAATCTATTTGGGTTTTAAACGTGATATAAATGTACCTTTATGGGCTTAGTTTATGTAATACAGAATTTATTTCCACGCCTGATTTTCTTTTAGGATGATAGGTTTGGGCATCCCTGGTCAAATTAAAATGTGTGAATTTAAAAAAACAACTCGCCACCAAAAGCTACAAAGTTAAAAATGACATATTTCTCTGATGTTTTATCCGAATTTACTTTTTATTTCTATAAGAAAAATAAAAAGTCTGGGCATCCTTCTCAGTAATCACTTAGTACCCCCCCCCCCCCCTTTTTTTTGGGATTTGGATAGTCTTCTCATACAAGCCATCCTCTATTAATCTTAAACTATTTTACATGCATGTATTCTATTCATTTTAATGATTTTTAAAGTGTTTGGAACATTATTCTGAAATTGATCCACAATCTGTAGGCACAGTTTTTTTGCAGATTGCTGAACTTCTGTTCACCTTTACTTCTGAGAGACTCTTCCTCTCTAAGGTGCTCTTTTTATACCCAATCATGTTACTGACATTGTTTTAATTAACCTTATTAGTTACAACATGTTCCTCCAGCTGTTTCTTCTTGGTTCCACTTACTTTTCCAGCCTTTTGTTGCTCCTGTCCCAACTTCTTTGAAACGTGTTGCTGCCGTCAGATTCAAGATATTTTTCATTAAATAGTAAAATGTCACACTTTCAACAATTGATATGTTTCTATGTTATGTTGTGAATTTAACACATTATTTTGAAAGTCTAAATGATTGTACTTTCGGTTACCTGCTGCTTGGTTGCACACGCGCCTCTTGACGGTCCGGGACAACCTGAGCGCGCAGCGTCTCTCCGGCTGTCGGAGCGCTCCACGCCGCGGATCGTGATTACGCACAAGTTTCCAACCTGAAATTCAGCTTTTCTTTGGATTTATCATCGGCGGGTATCAGTCCTTCGTGTCGTCATGAGCACAACTTGGTAAGATTAGTCTCTTTCTTTTTCCTTATTTGGCTACACCTGTTGCTTCATGAAGCCGGTTCATATAAAGCAGTAAAAAAGCCACTTTTACGCGCATTTTAAAGGGATGTAAACAGCATTTAGGGGTGTCTTACCATTAAAATTAATTTCTTTGTGCGATCCAGTTGTTGGGACGCGCTGAGTCACACACTTGCTTATAGGATAAGTGGCATGACGGCTTCAGCAGGCATAAAGAGGAATGAGTGGACCTCCAGATCTAGGCCACACACCATATAATCTCTTCTCTTGTCTTGTCCGACTGACTGGACCGATTATGCATCAGCACTTTAAAACCTCTTAAATTAGAGGAGAATAGTGCAGCATCTCCAAAGAGCTCATTTATTCCAGCATGATTAAGTGTCTCTGCCTGCACGCCCATGTGCAACATCAGCAGACAGAATGCAAAGGTGATGAATTCCTTGATTTGTCCACAGGGAATATGCGTTAGCAACCAGACTTATCCAGGGACGCACCGCCTGGCTCCTGTCAGCACAGGGGCTACTCATCCCTGACTTCCTGTCTCCCTTGAAGTCTCACAGGTCCACCTACTCTTTCTCCATCCAACAGTGAAGCTGTGAAGCAGATTGATTAAATATGGAGTTACGTAATTCAGAATTACGCAATAATTTCCTAAAAAATAAAAAAAAATAAGCGGCTATTTCAAGGACATTTAGAGTTTTTAAAAGGCAGCGACTGTTATTTTTGCTTTTATAAATGAAATATTTTTCCTGATACTAAATTTTTAACCTTTAAATTTGAGACATTGCTGTTTCTTTATCCCTCGATTAGTTGCCTTTCACTTAAGGAGACACCCAAAACGCAGAGAAACACCAGAGTTTGATCATTTAGTCCTTTCACATTCTACGATTTTCACCGACTATACTCCTACTGGAAGCGAACCTACCTAAACCAACTCTAAAACTTGGTTTAGGTGTATAAAGCTAAAAGAAAGTACAAGTTATGACATTACTTTTATAAAATTTCAAGAAAATGCAACAAAAACTAGTTTTCAATGTCTTCACTGACAAACTTCAATGTATTTATTTGAATATAGAAATATACTAAATATAAACAGTTAAAAAAAATAGTTGGGATAGAGGCAAAGACAGATACATTTACATTGTACAACCAGCAGATTAAAGGGTGACAGGTGAGGGTGTCAGGATTGGGTATAAAAGGAGCGTCCACCAAAGGTTTCGTCTTTACAACCAAAGATGGGTCGTAAGTCACCACTTTGTGCCAAACTCATCATTGGTAAGTTCCAAAATTATGTCTCAGTGCCACATTATGAAGGACTTTAGTCTTTTGGGATCTGCAGAGCAGAATATCGAGAAAAGATTTAGGAGAAAAGAATTCTGGAGAAATCTCAGTGAGTAAAGGCCAAGGACAGAAACCACTGTTGGATGCCACCATGATCAATACCGCCACACAGGCTCAGGAGGACCTTGGAGAAAAAATTTCACTCATCACAGTCCACCTCTGGGTCCAGAAATGTAACCTGAAACTGTGTTACACAAAGAGGAAGTCATGTATAAACATATAAGCTCATCTCAGGTGGACAGAAAGACAGTGGACAACGTGGTCTGTGATCAGATGAGTCCACATTTCAGCTGCTTCTGGGAAAAACTGATGAGAAAGGGCATCCAGTAGGGCTGAGCAATTTTATCGATAGTGCGACATATATTGATATTTTGTTTCCCGATAAAGTATCGATTTTTCGGCCACGAGTATCTATTTTTTTTAAATTAATTTATTATTATTTTTTTTATTTTTTTTTGGGGGGGGGGGGGGGGGGGCTTTTTATGCCTTTAATGGACAGGACAGTTGGAGAGAGACAGGAATGCAAGGGGCAGAGAGAGAGGGGAGACATGCAGCAAAGGGCCGCTCGGTGCGGGACTCGAACCGGGGCCAGCTGCAGCGAGGACTGTAGCCTCTGTACATGGGGCGGCTGCTCAACCCACTACGCCACCGACCGCCGCTTATTCTATTTTAATTTTTATTTATTTTTATTTATTTTAAAGCAAACTTTATTGAAAAGTCAGACGTTCCAATTAGTGAAAACACAGAACATTAATATAATACAATACAATGCCGGCGGGGGGGGGGGTCACATTCTACAAAACAGTGATAAATTAGTTCATAAAAATGTGATGTTTCTGTTTGTCTGGCGGTGTTGTCCTTCCGCTTCAAAGGTCGGACCCCCAGTCCAATCAGCTACGATTCATCTCAAATCACACGGTCCTTTTTTTCAGAAAATGATGTAAGTGTAGGTGAGGTGGATGTTGGAATCAAATATTAAATGAGTTCACATTTCGTAAATACAATGAAGTTGGTCAGTGAAGACACTGAAAACCAGTTATTTGTGTGTTCAACAAAGGTTAAAAAGAAAATAATATAAAATAAGATGATAATAAAATGGGGATAGTGAACCTAACTGAGAGCAAAGCACTTTCTAATTCAACTCTTATACCATAAACAGTTATTCATATGATCTGAGTGCTACTTTTCTAAATATTCACACACATACGGATGTGCTCCTGCACAAACTGCTGCAGACAGAGCTGAGAGGATTCATCAGTCACATCCATCCTATTTTCATTCCTGCATGCAGCTCCCAGCATTAATTCTTCTTCACTTTAACAGGACCTACAGAAATAGTCAAAAGTAGTGTAAAATAATGGGTTTTAGCCTATAATAACTGAGTTGTGCCTGATCATTTGCTCCTTACTGATGCTCTGCTGTGGCACAGTTCAGGAGGAGCAGTTGGTGTTTGGGGTGATTTCCAGACTCCCTGCTGTGATTACAATCCCCTCCTGGTTAGAGTCTGATGAAGACGTCGGTAAAGGGATTCATGCTTTGTGTGTAGATTTCACATTTCACAGTCCAACTTTTTCCTTTCTGTCGATCTGACTCTGACTGCACAGACTGTTTTGATTCGCATTTAAAGGCTGTGAAGAAGAAAAAGTGAACGGAAACGATGGCGAATGTTTGTTTGGATGCCAGACTGTGTTCAGTTTGACCTTTGACCCTGAACTCTGACTTCAGGATCGGGTTTCTACACTCTGGATCAGCCTCTACAATCTGTCTGTTTGTAAAACTCTTACACATTTATACATTTTTAATGAGCTTCAACATTAAAAACACATCTTTATTATCAATACTGTGACTCAAAAAGTCCCAGAGACACTGTCAAATATATTTGGAAGTTTTATAATATGTTTACATTCATAAAAAGTCAGAAAACGGGGTCAGATTTCAGCTCTTTCTCCATCTCTTCTCCACCACATTTGATCGTTTTAGCCGAACAAAACAAAGTCTTACCAGGAAACAACGGTCTTAATAACACCTGATGCACATAAGGGGGGATGGAAACAACTCAGTGAATCCCATCTGTTCCTGCAAAGACTTGGTGGCTGTTTCTAGTCTGTTAGTAAACGATAAACTCACACGACTCGCCGGCATCTTCCCAGATGATATATTAACTCAGATATTTCCAGAGATCCTGTGGATGTCCTCATTCGTGCAACACTCTGCAGTGTTTTGTTCTCTTCAACATGGTCCGTTCACCACAGCTTATATAATTTTCTATTTCGAAAAGTCAAAGTTACTCCTTTGACTGCTTTGAACCGACGGCTCTCTGGTGACTCGACCTTTCTGTTTCCAAACCAGTGATCTGAGAAGTGTTTTCATTTCCTTTTTTCTGCAGCTTTTCCAAAAGATTGTGTTAGATTTGCTTCACCAGTGAATAGAAACCTAATTTTATGGTTTAATACAACCATAATTCACTAAATCAACATCATGATTTATTAAGTAAACAGTGAAACTAACAGTAAAAATAATGGAGAAGACACAAATGATGTAAAATGATGTTAAATTGGCTGAAAGAGGACATTTTTTCCTACATTTTAAGGTATAATTTGTTTCTCTAAGTTAAACTGTATGAAAGTTAGAGGAATTTGTTTGAAAAAACTGACAAATTTGAAACTGATCAGCACGCACTCAACTGTGTGCTCATTCATAAAAATCAAGAAGGAGCAAAATGTTCATGTTTCAAAATGTGCTGAAGATTTGAAAAAGCTGAAACAATTGGTAATAGCTGAATGTCTTGTGACCCATTTAAAGTTTGAATGGTGTCTCTAGCTGAAAGCATGCAGAAATAGTTAGGTTGGAAAGAGGGAGATGATTTGGAAGAGCTGAAAGCAGTTTCCATTCATTTGAATGACAGGAAAAATTTGAATAAAAGTTGAATATCTTGAAAAGTGTAAAAGTTAAAAACACCAAAAATGATAACAGGAATCTGCTGAAAGAGCTGAACGTTTTGATACTAAAATTGTAGAAATAGCTGAAAGTATGCAGGAGTAGTTAGGTGCCAAAAACTGGCGGAATAATAATAATAAAGAGAAACAGGAACTTAACAGTGAGAATACCTTAAAGCATTCTCATAATAATAGTTGCAAATTAGTATGAGCTCCCTCACCTGCCTCATCACCTGCTGGAGCTCACCAACAGCAACCCCTCCTCTTCTCTTACGTCCGTGCACTCACATGCACACACATCCATTCTTAAGCAGGCTTTTCTTTCTATCCTTAGCCTCGCTCCTCCCGTCTTCTCCTCTCCCCACCCGCCTCCTCCCTCCCCATCCTGCGCCTGATTACCAACTGCCATTTTACCCTGAGAGCCGTGGAACCTCAGGCTCTGTTGCACATCGTGGCGGGCGACTCGAGCTGCAGACATAGCCTCCCTCTTATGCATTAACACTGACGGTAGTGGAGCCCACCCTTCTGGTCTGACTTGACCCGTCAGACCCTGCAGATATCCACACAGTTCGTCTCAGCTGTCCCACGTCTCTTTGGACCATGTTTCCTGAATATGTGAGTAGTTTGCACAACAGCTTTAAGTAACCAGCTCTTAATTGGTGGTAGAAACTATTTAGTTTCACGCAATGTTTTGAGAAGAAATGGTTCTTTAGATATAAAGATGGGTCTGTGGAGAATGTGTTAATGGTAAAATGATCTCTGTTTAGACTGTGTTTTAAATATTGGTCGAAAGTTACTAATAAAACAGTGGATTAGGTTCTCGGTTACATGTAATTTTGCTAACTGACTTGTTTCCTTAATGCTCAAAGGGCTGTTACATGTGATCCAGTGTGAGTTGGCGATTAAAAATGCACCCGGTAACGGTCAAATAAAATCAAAATCAACAGAGTTATAACTTCTGTGTTTTAAATATATTAAGCTTCTTAAATGCAAGAAGCTGTGTCACATATGATGCAAACGGATTACTCTTTAAGTATGGGCTTGCTTGGGAATGCTGCACATTCCCTTGATCTCTGCGGGAAAAATATCTGCATCAAGAAACCAAGAATTAGATAACTCACTCGCTGCAACTCTGCTGTACGTTCATAGTGTCCTAAATGTGCTTTAGGGGGGGGCAGTGATGGTACAGGTGGGGCTAATCATAGGGTAAGTGCAGCATTTAAGAGCACAGAAGCTGCAGCCTTACATGATGCTGGATTAAGCTGTTCAGGCCCCAGCGGGGGAAAATAACCTGAATTCTTAGCCAGGAGGGCACTAATCCTGAACCTTCTTTTAGTCCTGCAGCAAAATTGCGTCTTTCTTGGTAGTTTTGCTGTGATTTGAATGTAAACACACCATCATCTCTTGGTTTATCACCCTGTAACTTCATCATCTCCCCGTGAAAGCAGCCAAAATAACAGCAACAGGTTTAAAGCTAACGGGAACCGGAGTTTTAAATGGCTTTTTTTAAAGATATTCTGTTGTAAACATCTATTTGTTTAGACATTGGGTTAAGCTGCTACCTTTCTCTTAAAGGGGATCCGGATGGTAGATGTTCAGGTTGTTAGAAAAGACAGCTGAAGAGGGATTAAGAATTACAGCGGCACGTTGTCACTGTCTCCAGCTAAAACAGCAATTTGGCCCCAAGTCCAGCCTCATGGGACTTAAAAGCCTGCTAAGCCTGCTGATAATGTTCACCTTATAACATGAGGTAATTAAAAAGTTGTCACTGTTAACTACCAAGTGTCCCATTCCAGTGAATGTAGGAAGTAATATTTCAGCCTGGATGTTTTAAGATGTGAGCAGAGAGGCTTTTAAACTCCCATCAGCACACTTTTAATTGCATGAATACCTCTAGCCCATCTAAACCTCTTGAATTATTTTTTAATTTAACAATAATCAGGGCGATGCAATGTTATAAAACAAAGCAAAACAGTTTGGATCAAGGCTGTTATGTTACACAAGCTGGTTAATTTGGGCTCTTCAGAAGGAGGAGAGACTCGATGTGCCTCCTATCAATAGGATTTCTAAATGTGTGCTAAGCCTCTGCACTAAAAATAAATGAGTTTTTCTTTAAGCTCTGTTTTTAAGATGATCCCAGTCTATGTTTAAATGGGACAGAGGTCCTCTGTTTTAGCCATTGTGTTCATGTTTTTGATATGCATAATTTTTTAGAGAATCAGGTTTAACGATGTTCCTGGCAGCTTAGAAAATGTTTCCCTCGTTTGAGCCAAATGACATATGTAACACCCTGGAATGTGAGGTAGTCCTGTTAGTGGATGTCCTGAATCCTCAGTTAAACATCCCGATTAGGACTCGCGACCTTCTGGAAACGATTAGAAAGTATGTGAAGAGAAAAACAAAGCTTAACGTAACAGATCAAAGAAAGAACATGGATGTTGTGATGCTGTGCTTCAGACTCAGAGCTGCATGTTTTGCGTCCGCTCTGCAGGTGAATGTGAGACCAGAGCATGCATTCAGTCCAGACAGGGCTGTGGGAACCCCGACCCCCGTCTAAACATGCCACGCCCCTCTCCGCACTTCCTCCCTCCAATGTCCGTCCCACCTATGTGACCACAGCCACCCCAGCCAAGCGCATCACTTTCTACAAAAGCGGCGACAGCCAGTTCGGGGGCGTCAGGATGGCCATCCACAAGCGCAGCTTCAAATGCTTCGACACCCTGCTGGATGACCTTTCTCAAAAGGTTAGTGGGATGCAGGGATCTCCTTTTGAAGTTTGTACTTGTAAGAGCAGATGTGTGTAATTGTTGGATTGTGATTGGCGGGTCAGCCTATATATTGCATGTATCTTTGGGGGCTCGTCAGGTGTTTCCGGAATAACAAACAGTTTTTGACCGCTGTGCAGCATCATTTTGTGCTCCGTGCGGATGTAACCATGAGACACGAGCGTCGCACCCGTGGGGGATGGGGGTGTTTCGACACCCCCACTTTTACAGCAAGATGATTTCACCCCCCCCCACACACACACATTTTCCAAAGGTTAACCCGTTTGCCCACCCTCGTAGTGCACCAACATACAAAATGGAGCGTACCGCAGCCCCCATTACGCTGCATGAAAAGGCATTGGTCAAACTGAGCGGACATTCACCCAATCACAGACTGTTGTCCGCAACCCGGCCGCCGGCCCGGGAAATTTGATATTACGTCAGAGACGAACTATATTGTGAGACTTATGAGCTTCTGTTACTCACCGATGGCTGACAGTGAATAAAATTGAGAAGAGAATAGAAAGAAGAAGGAGACAGATGCCAAAAAGGAAGAGGCAGCAGAAAATTTACTTCTTTTTCCAAGTCAAGTTGTCATGTAAGTGAATGCAGAGGAAGCCGGCTCTACGACCCCTAAAATCAACCTCATCTCTGTCGGTGACCAAATGACCAAATAAAGTTTTCACAAATCAAAAAATGTGTTTTAAAGACTCTGAATCCTCTTTAGAACAATTCTATTTCTTAGATTTGAGCAGTGTAACTATTGTAGTTTCCATACAGGACCTAGTTTAGGGTGATGAGAATACAAAAAAAGCAGTAAAATGGCCCTGTTCTGCATTTTCACAAATCAGAAAAAGGTTTCACAAATCCCAAACGAGGTTTTAATGAATCTATAGCCTCTTTAGAATAATTCCATCCAGATTTCAGCAGTGTAACTATTGTAGTTTCCATACAGGAATAGTTTACGGCGATCAAAATGCATTGAAATGCCTTTTATGCCCATCCATTTAATTTGCGAATCAGATGCCAACTTCAGCGTCGTGTCTATGGGCTTGATGTGGTGCTCATGTGCCCCCCCTGTAACACCCCCAAATTTAAAATCACTGCTCCACCCCTGCCATGAGACATATGATATAGAGCATAGAGAGGCAAAATAAATGGAGTTGTTTGCATCAAAACTCAAAGACAACAGGATTCTCATTCATCCGTGATGGTATGGTCCAAGCGCGTCAACTAGGTTTTAATATCAAAATACCTCAGTGGCTTAAAGCTTAGCTTCTACAGTACTTTTTACCTTGAAGGCAGCCCAGTGTGAGGCACATCACAGATTTACAGCAATAAACAGATACATTGGATTTGTATATATATGTGTGCATATGCATCCACATACAGGTTCCCCTACCGTTTGGAGTCCGGACTGTGACCACGCCGCGAGGCATCCACACTATCAAACACCTGGAACAGCTGCAGGACGGCGGCTGCTACCTCTGCTCCGACCGGCGGTACGCCAAGCCGATTAACATGGAGCTGGCCGGCAAACGCCAAGGCATCTGGCCCCAACACAGCCGGAGGCCCCATCGCCCTGAAGCCTCATCCGGAACCCCACCTGGCCATTTGAATCTGGCCCACAGGCAGCGCCGGATCCTGCTGGTGAAGAACAGCGAGCCGGGGATGAGGAGGAGCATCGTGCTGAGCAGGAGGTCAGCCAGAAGCCTCCGAGCCTTTCTGGACGAGGTGTCTGAGGTGATGCAGTTTCATGTCCGCAAGCTCTACACAGCAGAGGGACGCAGGGTAAAAACTGATTTCTGTTTAAACTCAAGTTTCAAGTGAGTTCGTTTTGCACTGGACACAAAGTTTAGAGATAAAAATGTGCCACTTTGCTTCCAGATCGACAGCGTGCAAAGCCTGATGGCTTGTCCTGGTGTGTTGGTGTGTGTCGGGCGGGAAGCCTTCAGTCCAATGCTCGTAAACTTCATCAGAAAGACCTCTGAGGAAAAACTGCCTGGTTTGGGTACCAAGTCACCTGGTCTCGGCCCCCGGACTCCTGGTAATGGGGCCCGATCTCCTGCTATCCAGGCAACAAGGTCCTCTCCTCATGGGGCTCAGTCCAGATCCAGCGAGTACGACGAGGGACACGAAAGCAAGAAAAATGGTGAGTCGTTTGGTCAAGATGTATTCGCAGAGACACATTTGCATAAAAAGCGTTTCAAATGTGGTTTTTCATTTTTCTTTTCAGTCAACTTTGGTCTGGAAACCAAGAAAAGTATCATCCACCCTCGCTCCGATTCCTCAAATCGCTCCGCTCGGTTCTCTTTGTCCTCTGAAAAGTCTTTTGGCGTCTGCCCCCAGGCAAGACCGGCCATTATGAACGACGACATAGAAAAGCGCGTTCTGGTCAATAAGGATGGCAGCCTCTCGGTGGAGATGAGGGTGCGTTTTCGCCTCCAAAACGACGAGACCCTCCAGTGGTCCACACAAATCAAGAAATCCCCCTCTCTGACCAATGATTCTTGCCCCGCGAGCCAAGCCCAGTCCAACTACCTGCAGCATGGTCAGTCAGGGAGTTGCTCAGACCCTGATTCTACATCCTACGAGGGTATGGAGTACGCCAGTCAACCTCTGCAGTGTGCCCTGGAGGAGAACCACTGCCCTTGTTGCTACCAGAGACGAGAACCTCAATTTGATTTGTGGGAAAACCCTGCACATACCCACAAACCCCCTCCCGTCCCGCCCCCGCATGCACCAAACCACGCTATGATGAGACACACCCACTCCTCGAGCTCGTCCTCGTCGTGCAACTCCAGAAGGGTGGTTCGCTGCAGAGCCCGACTCTCCAGGTCTCCGGGGGGATCGGGCTCGGAGCAGAGCCAGCTGGTCCAGGAGGAGATGTGCGTGACGGAGCAGGTGGAGCGCCGGGTGGAGGTGGCGCAGGGTGGAGACACTCAGGTAGAGGTCTGCAAGGTGAGCAGATGCTGCAGTCGGACTGAAGTGGTCGCCATGGACACCAACCTTCGACCGCTCAGCAGAAAGTCGGTTGAGGGTGAGCTGATGGTAGCGGAAGATGAAAATCGCCCGTTGTCTGCAGTCAGCTTCTCCTCGCATGTGCTTCAGTCACTGAAGGAGGACCAGGACGACGAGGATGACGAGGATGACGATCTCCCACCCAGCGTCTCCCAGTGTTCCCATAGAAACGAACCATCTCCGTCCCCGACACCTGCGGAGCACCTGCATGAAAAACCAGAGAGCATGGTCTCAGCCAGTTCGGTTCACTCTGCCAAACGCAAGAGCCACGAGGAATGGGAGGACGGAGGAAGCAGGGCTTTGTCTGCAGCCTCTTCCTGTCACTGTGGAGCCGCCACCCCGCGAGTCCCCAGCTCAGTGTCGAACATAAGCAACGCCAGAATCCCAAAGTCAGAGGAAGAAGGAGCTGACGCTGAGGACGAAGAGTTAAAGAGGGGCGTTAGTGGCTTATCAGGTCACACAGGGCTCTCAGTGAGCACCTGGAGGTCAGGAGCATCCAGTGTGTGCCCAGACTGTGGGGGCTGCAAACATGTGGCCAGCTCCAACTCCAACAGCAGAGCCTCAAAGAGGTCCGATCATTCCAACAGAACCCCACAGCCCGTCTCACCTCTGCCCGCCATAGAGAACGGAGACGATAGCCAAGACGATGCGGCCTCGGATGATTCGGCTGGGTCAACCCAATCGAACAAGACCAACCTCACCATTCATGGGCGCCTCTCTGCCACGCCGAACCACCGGAAAGGAAGAGCGCCCAGTGCCATGTCCGGGATCTCCAATCCAGAGTCAATAGAAGGAGAGGAAGAGAGGGCTCCCAGTGCCACAAGCCACAGGTCCAACAGCTCCAACAAGTCGCACCACTCTGGCTGTAATGGTATAGTGGGAGGTACAGCCGAGAATGAGGAAGAGAGGGCTCCCAGTGCTGCTTCAGCCACAAGCCACAGTTCCAATAGGTCCAACAAGTCCAACAAGTCGCACCAGTCTGGCTGTAATGGTATACTGGGAGGTACAGCCGAGAATGAGGAGGAGAGGGCTCTCAGTGCTGCTTCAGCCGCAAGCCACAGGTCCAATAGGTCCAACAAGTCGCACCAGTCTGGCTGTAATGTTATAGTGGGAGGTACAGCCGAGAATGAGGAAGAGAGGGCTCCCAGTGCTGCTTCAGCCACAAGCCACAGGTCCAATAGGTCCAACAAGTCCAACAGCTCACACCAGTCTGGCTGTAATGTTATAGTGGGAGGTACAGCCGAGAATGAGGAAGAGAGGGCTCCCAGTGCTGCTTCAGCCACAAGCCACAGGTCAAACAAGTCCAACAGCTCACACCAGTCTGGCTGTAATGGTATACTGGGAGGTACAGCCGAGAATGAGGAGGAGAGGGCTCTCAGTGCTGTTTCAGCCACAAGCCACAGGTCCAACAAGTCCAACAAGTCACACCAGTCTGGCTGTAATGGTATACTGGGAGGTACAGCAGAGATCAAGGAGGAGAGGGCTCCCAGTGCTGCTTCAGCCACAAGCCACAGGTCCAACAAGTCCAACAGCTCACACCAGTCTGGCTGTAATGGTATACTGGGAGGTACAGCAGAGATCGAGGAGGAGAGGGCTCCCAGTGCTGCTTCAGCCACAAGCCACAGGTCCAATAGGTCCAACAAGTCGCACCAGTCTGGCTGTGATGGTATACTGGGAGGTACAGTTGAGAACGAGGAGGAGAGGGCTCCCAGTGCTGCTTCAGCCACAAGCCACAGGTCCAATAGGTCCAACAAGTCGCACCAGTCTGGCTGTGATGGTATACTGGGAGGTACAGTTGAGAACGAGGAGGAGAGGGCTCCCAGTGCTGCTTCAGCCACAAGCCACAGGTCCAACAAGTCCAACAGCTCACACCAGTCTGGCTGTAATGGTATACTGGGAGGTACAGCCGAGAATGAGGAGGAGAGGGCTCCCAGTGCTGCTTCAGCCACAAGCCACAGGTCCAACAGGTCCAACAGCTCACACCAGTCTGGCTGTAATGGTATACTGGGGGGTACAGCAGAGAACGAGGAGGAGAGGAGCCCCAGTGCAATGTCAGCTCGGTCTAATCTGTCTGCTAAGTCTGGCAAGACTCAGAAGTCCAAAAACACAACTGAAGTTCCCATAATCGGTTTGCAAGAGGAAGCAGAGGGAGAGAACACTGTAGGAAGAGCCCTCAGCTCTCTGTCGAACAAGTCTAGTGCTTCAGCCAAGTCTCATAAGTCCAGCGGTAATGAAGCTGCAGCTGTGGAAGACGGCGAAGTTGATAAAAGGGCGCCCAGTAGCCTCTCTGTTAGATCCAACGCTTCTGCCAAGTCTGGAAAGGCCGACAGCGTCAGATCAGACAAATCATCCAAGTCAAACGTTTCAGAAAAGTCTCACAAGTCGGCTTCCTGTCAATGTGCAAAAGAAGTTTCTCCAGGTGGCGAGGCGGAGGAAGAACCCATCGAAGACGTAACTGCAGAAGGAGCAGAGGTGGAGGAAAGAGCAGCAAGTGCAATGTCAGCAAAGTCCCATCTGTCCCATAAGTCTGCTAAAGCTTCTGAGAGATCTCCTTCTCCGAGGTCAGAAGCTGTAGGAGACGTAGAAGAAAGGGCGGTGAGTCGAATGTCTGGCAAACTGTCTGCCAAGTCTTCAAAGTCACCCGAGCGTAAGGACAACGAAAGGGCAACCAGTTCAGCGTCCGGTAAATCGGCTTCCTCTGCAAAGTCTCACCACGCTAACGCAGAGGTGGACAGATCCCCAAGCGCTGCGTCCCATAGATCAGAGCACACGGCCTCATCTCCAACTCCAGATGATGCAGATGTTCCTGTCATCGAGACAACTGGGGAGGAGGAGGAAGAGGAAACTCCAGAGCGAATGGGAAGCGCCATGTCCGTCAGGTCAAAGTCTTCAGTGAAGTCCGGTGCTTCTCACAAGTCGAACTCTGGCAGGAATCTTACAAATTCAAACGCTGTCACTATTAAAACACCAGATGGAGCTGATAAGGAGGGAATTGAGACGGAGGAGAGAGCTCTGAGTCGGGCGTCAGGAAAGTCCAACAAATCCAATCATAACGGAACGACTGATTCATCAATGACTGAAACGGCAGAAGCGGGCAAAGAAGTGGGTAACGGTGCAGCAAAATGTCACGGCCAAACTCTCTCACCAAGAAGAACACCTTCCCCACGGGCCCGCGCCCCCAAACCTCCAGCTGCATCCCCCGTGCAACAGTTGCTGCCGAACCCCAGTGTTGGAGAGAAAAGAGGGCCCAGCGCCTTGTCAGTTCATTCCACGGCCTCGGCTAAATCTGGCAGATCCAAATGCAGCTGCGGAGCAGCATCAGAACATAAAAAAGAGGAGGGAGAGCATAAGGAGGATGGGAAAAGTGAGGACTCATCCTCATCAAAGAGACAGAGGAAAGAGTCGGAAAAGCCGTTGAGTCGTAACTCATCTGCATCGGCCTCCCTCGGGCTGCCAGAGGATCAAGATGCCGCCGATTCAGACAGCGGCAAGTCGGCTGTTTATATTAGCAACAACGCTGAGGACAAGGTTCAGATCAGAGAGAAGACGGCAGCTCTGAGTGCCTCTAAAAGCCCCAAAGATTCCTCTGGAAAAGGAGATGAGGAGAGAGCGAGGTCGGCCATGTCTCAAAAGTCCAACGACAACGGCAGGAAAAGTGCTTCCTCTCACCATCCTCCAGCAGTTGATATTCCTACGATTGAAACGCCCAGAGGAGGCGAAGATGGAGGTGAAGAAGGTGGGGAACAGATCACAGAAAGAGCAGCCAGTGTGGCGACAGTGAAAAGCGGAAGGTCCCGCAAGTCCTGTAGTGACTGTGGTGTCAAAGCGGCAGCTCAGACGCTCGATGGCAACTCCAAGGAGAGGAGGGAAGTCGAAACAGAAAGCGTTAAGTCTGCATCGTCAAAAATGGACACCGCCAATGATCGGGCCTCATCTGCAATGTCAGGAGGTGCCAAAGCTCGGAGGAAATCCCCTGAACGAGCCAGCGTTTCAGGAAACGGTGAAACAGAAAACCAGAATTTCAATAGACCAGGTAGCGAGGCCAAAGAGAGGAAAGATATCACACAAAATAAAACACCTAGTGTCTATTCCCAAAGTCCCTGCTGTCTCAGACCCGTGTCGGCAGCTTCGAACCACTCAAAGTCAAAGGATTCGGTCAAATCAGAGGATCTGAATCCGGTCAAAGGTCACAAGTCCTGTGCAGGAAGTGAGGACGGCAGTGTCAAAATGTCAAGCTCAAAAAGAAAAGAAGCCATCAAATCCTCAAGCCCTTGTCCCTTACACTGCTCCGGACCAGGCAGCAAGGTGGAGTCGGGTGGTGAAAGCACGCTGTCTCACTCTCTGTCTGCCGCCGACCTGCTGAAGGAAACCATAGCTGCCGCACGCCAGCTCAGCATGCAGTCAAAGGCCAGCGGGAAAAGTGGGAGAAGAAGCAGGAATCTGAAGGATCAGGAGGGCCAAACGGAACTGACGCCCGCCTGTCTGCCCAACGCATCCCCCAATGAGGTCGTCAGCGACTGGCTGCGGAGCATCCCCACCAACAGTAGCATGCTCGACCTCGGTAACGAATTAAACGAGGAAGAGGAGGAGCACAGAGCGAAGGAGATGGAGATGGAGGTGCCGGAAGAGGAGACGGCAAAGGAGAAGGAAAGCCCCGAAGAGGAGAAAGCGGACAAGGACGAGAAAGTTGGGTCAGGAGAGGAAGAAGATAAAGAGGATGAAGATAAAACCGACGCGGCGGAAGAGAAGAAGAGTTCACGTCCAGCAGCGGGTGATGCAGTCGGGGCTTCTCTGTCCAAGAACTGGCACTGCTCTGCCGCGGTGATGAAAGTCCTGCTGAGCTCCTCTCTGGGTCGATGTCGGAGCGTTCCCGAGGTAAGACGCAGCAGAACAAGTCCGACTGAATATAAAACCAAATTAAAATAGAAAAAAGCTGTTCCTGCGAAACAGCTGTGAGAATGCTTATGAGCTGAATGACCATGCTAAAAAAGCTGAAAATAGTGAAAATTTAGCAGAAGTCAAGTGAATAATACTTAAAATCGCTGCAGTGTAAGCAGAAGAGTGGAAGAGAGATGTCCTCACAGTGATAGGAATGTTTGTAAACAGGTGTGGCTTAACGAGCACACACCCAGCAGCACTGCAGAAGGAGCAGAAAATGGCTGAATGGATACTATGACCTCCTGTGAGAAAAATTGAAGAGCCAGGAAAATAATTTGAAGGCCGTCAGAAGCAGAAGGCTTAGAGGAACGCGGCAATGGAGTTTTTATATCAATTGAGTGAAATATATTTAAATGGCAGCAGGTTGAACACACTTGAAGCTGTGTTTTGAGTACAGAATTTGAGAGAGTGTTCTCGCTTAAAGGCTCATAGCTGAAATTCCGTCAATGTGAGCTCTTTAGTAGTTACATTGGCTGAAAGAGGACAATTCTTCCTACATTTTAAGGTATAATTTGTTTATGTCAGTTAAACTGTAAGAAAGTTAAAGGAACTTGTTTGAATATCAGAAAAAGCTGAAAATGACCAATGCGCCATTCTGTTGGCTCTTCATTCATAAAAACCAAGAAGGAGCAAAATGTTCATATTTTTTAAACTATCATATTTCAAAATTGGCTGATGATTTTAAAAAGCTGAAACCCTTTTAATAGCTGAATGTCTTGTGAATATTTTAAAGTTTGAATGGTGTCTCTAGCTGAAAGTATGCTGAAGTAGTTAAGTTTGAAAGAGGAGGAAGCTTTTTTTAATGATTTGAAAGGATTTACCATTACTTTTAAAGGGAGGAAAACTTGCACAAAAACCTTAATATTTTCAAAATTATAAAAGTCAGAAACACCAAAAGTGATAGCCCCCATCTCCAAAAAGAGCTGAACGTTTTGTGCAAAAATGGTTTAAGTATGCGGAAGTAGTTAAACGGCAAAAAACGTACGGAAAATAGGATAATAATAATAAAGAGAAACAGGAATGTTATGCACACCAAAGGGAGTTATTCTCATGCTTTTTCTTCAAGAGAACATTCAGTTGACATGACACTTTGTTTAGACACCATATTGTATTCCTGCAACTCAAACATCAGGATAGATCAGAATAATCTTTAAGGCCTGGTTGCTGCTTTAGTTTCAGCAGATATGAGTAAATGACAGTCAGACAAGGGATCCATCTGCTGGTTGAATCAAGGCTTAATACATCAATCGTGACATTTTAACAGTGATTCAAACACAAGAACAGCAGTTTATAACTCGTAAATACTTTATGATTCTACACTATGGTGACAAGGCTTTGTAAACCGCTGCTAACAGTAAAGTGAGTCAAATTTGGCTTTTTCCCCTTTAAATTTAGCTGTCTTTGTCATGAAAGTAGGCATATTTAAAGTAAAATGTAACTTAATCTGTATTCTTTCCACATTTGCTTCCTGGTGCAGGTGTCTCCAGTCTATGGTCGTAGACTAAGCACCTCAGCCACGGGGCTTTTGGACTGTTTGGCCCAGCTGCAGCTCATCGAGCCCGCAGTGAACAGCAGTGGCAGCCACCAACAGAAGGACCGCAAGCAGCAGTACGATGAGATTATGGCCATTCTTCAGTCCCTGTGGCTCACTGAACCAGGGGAAGTGGAGGTCAAGGGGGCCAAGGAGGCCAAGAACGGAGGCTCGCAGCAGGTGTCGCCACCGAGGTCATCATCTGGGGTGGGCATGAGCAGCGGCTCGGGCGGCTCGGCCAAGGACAACGGGAACCAAGGCGGAGCTGAAACACCTGCAAAAGAAACCAAAGAGGCGGTGGTGAAGGTTGAAGAGGAAAAGGAAGAAGAGGAAGATGCAGAGGCTGGAGAGAAGGAAGCTGAGGAAACACTTAAAGCAGATGCAGCGGAGGGACCGGAACAGATCGGAGAGCAGAGTTCAGCTCCTCAGAGTCCAGACAGCCCAAAAACCACCGAGAACCCATCCTCATCGGACAAGAGTTCGACCAACGACAGCTCCAAGTCTGCCACCGATAACGAGAGAGAGACACTGGGAGACTCCAACTCAGGCACTCCCCCGACTCCCCTGCGAGCGCCTCTGTCCAAAAGGTTGTCCCAAGACCCCGACCCCGTGTGGGTGCTTAACCTCCTGAAGAAGCTGGAGAAGCAGTTCATGAGCCACTACATCGCCGCCATGTCGGAGTTCAAGGTTCGCTGGGACCTGGACGACAGCCTCATCCTGAACACCATGATGTCCGAGCTGAAGGAGGAGGTGAGCCGGCGCATCCAGAGCAGCATCCAGCGGGAGATGAGGAAGATTCAGAGCCGGGCCGGGAAGCCCAGCAGGTCGCCTCGGCCGCCGCAGCTGGGGAACCTATCCAGGGAGTCCACGATGACGGAAAAGAGGCGTCGAATGTTGAAGGTAAGCGCAACCACATGGCCTTTTTACACCTGACCAATGTTCCCTCTAATTTTTCATGTGTCTGGGCATACACACAAGTTCCCTGAGCACACTGAGGACCACTGTGAGCAACATCAGGTGTGCACGCTGTGGTCACACACCTGTATCACACCTGTTCAAAACCTTGGATCATAGCAAGTCACATGGCTTATTAAAAGAATCAAATCACAACAGCAATTTTCATTAGTTTACTTTTATTATAAGCGATTTGGCCCACTTAAAATGAAAAAGACAAAAATCTTGTTGTTCATGAGATGTGTAGTATGTTATCTGTTATATGTGAGAGTCAATCTTGCAGCCTTGTTTTGCAGAGTAGACCTTTCTCACTCGAAAAAGAAGAAATCTCGCCCAGTTTCACCGCTTGTTCTTCTATTTGCACTCAGGCAGCCATTCCGTCCTAAAAGAACCGCATTTCTTTTTTTACTTTGGCTTGGTGAGTGGATGTGTCCCTGGCGCTGCCCGTTCGTTTCGCTATGATAAGGGGCGTCTCTTCACTCCTAACTCCTCTGCACAGTTGTTAGCTAGCTAACCTGCACAGCACTAATGGGCAGGGCACATATGAAAGCACTATCAATGCTCTGATTGGCTGCATAGCGTAACTAAACCGTATCATTGGCCGAACACCTGTGACTCACTGCGTTACATTGAAAAATGGTACAGAAAAACACATTATTGGTCTAATTAATTAGATTAGGTCTAGTATTAGATATTAATTAATACGTTGATGGTGAATTTTATTTCATGCGCTGCATAGATTTTCTTGTGCGCTGAGAATGTGCGAGCAGCTTAGAGGGAAGATCGCACCTGACATAATCACATGAAACCATAACGACCGTTTGTGTTGTAGGTGATGAAGAACCAGTCTGTAAAAACCGCCGAATCGGTCAGTGATGAGGACACGGCCGGTGACTTCAGTGACCAGCGAAGCGAGGACGAGTACTGCCCCTGTGACGCTTGCGTCCGCAAGAAAATGGAGGCTCGGCCTTTTAGAAGCAATCCGCTGGCAGCCGAAGCGCCCGTGATGATGGAGTTCGACCTCCTTAAGATTCTTCAGCTGAAGAAAAGTCCATCGCCTGCACCTGCGACGGTGCAGCCGGAGGTGGCAGGCGAGAGGATGCTGGGAGAGGACGAAGGGAGGAATTTGGATATAGTTGAAGAGGAAGAGGAGGAGTATGAAACCAAAGAGGACATCAGAGCTGATATCATTTTAGAGGAGACGATTCCAGAGGAGGACGAGGCACTAGAAGAAGAGGAGGAAGAGGAAGACACGGCTGGCGAGGAAGCCGAAAGAGACGAAACGCCTGAAAATGGCGAGGAGGATGAAGGAGAGTGCACGTGTCCTTCTGCCAGAGAGGAAGAGGAGAGCAGCAAAGAAGAAGAGCGAGAGAGCGCCGAGGAAACGCCCAACGAGACGGGCGATGAAGAACAGACGGGAGACGATGAGGCGGCGGAAAATGAGGGCGAGACGGGAACCGGGGAAGAGGAAGAGGAGAGCGACAAGGAGACGGTGAGAGAGGCGACAGCAAGTGAGGAAGAATCTGATGGCAGTGCGGCAAAAAATGCAAAAGATGCAGAGTCAACGCCGGCGGAGGAGCTTGTGGAGGGAAACGTGAGTTCGTCAGCGGAAGCTGAGGAGGAAGATGGCGGGGATGACGCCACCGGAGAGGAGGAGGAGTCACAGGAAGATAAAAACGGGGGAGAAAGTGAGGAGCAGGAGGGAGACGCATCGGGGGAAGAAGGAGCCTCCTCACAGGTAAGGTTAAACATCAGGGAACGTGATGCTAAAACTGAACAAAAACACTCAATAATTGTAGATAATAATGTAACACAAACCTAATGTTTGATTTTTTTTTTCATTTTTTCCCAGTAATGAACCAGTAAAAACAGATAAAAGCAAAAATCCAGCCTGGTTTAAATGCCAAAAAACGAAAATATATTCTCAATCAGGTTTTTAAAATGTTGAGTGGGTCTTATTTTGGGTCTTAGTGTGTCCTTAAACTAATCTCCAACTGCTAAAAAAACCCTTTTTCTAACCTTATTAACATGTGCATAAGATGTTTTTAGGCCTTTCAAAGCGTATATAATGAGCTGTGGCTGCAGAGCGCGTGAGCTAAGTGAGGTGTTGGCCAAAGACCCGGGAGGCGAGATAAAATTCAAGTTAGGAAGATGTCTGTAAGGTGATTTTTAAGAGTTATCATGAGCTAAATCTGGCCAACAACGCTGCCTATGCCTCTGGATTTCTGAGATATATCTGCAGAGTACCAGAGGAACCAGGTGAAAGTATTAAAGTTAGAAAAAGAAATGGCATGATGCTCACTTTTAGCACGACATGCCTGAACTGAGTGGTGAAGATAGTTCAGGCAGGTTTACTGTATATTCACTGACAAATATAAAGGGTAAAAGCCATGATTGGTGTTTAAACTTAGAACCGGACAAGTTTGAGGAGCACAGATGAGGTTTTAACGGTTTAATAACTGCTCAAGTGGGGCATTAAAGTCAGTTAAAGGGGAAGTTTTTTTTTTTTTTTTTTTAAACCTGGAACTTATTTCTGGCATAAAATACGTTCATCTACTCACCGATAACAGTTTGGTGAAAGTCGGCGTCCTTCTGAAGATATTTAGATCACTGGAGATCGGTGTATATCCATATAACGGGAGAGAACAGGGCAGAGACAATACAGCCTCTAAATAAGGCATTATCTGTCTTTATTTCACCAATACTTTAAGAAGAATGAATGAATGAACTCGTACTATTGCATTGTTAGCTCAGAGCTGCCGTGTTGTTGTTATCGGGGGCTTTCTACACATGTGTCTAGTGTGATCTAAATATCTTCAGAAGGACGCCGACTTTCACCAAACTGGATTAACGTATTTTATGCCAGAAAATAAGGTCCAGGTTTAAAAAAAACAAAAAAAAAACAGAACTTCTCCTTTAATATAGCTGCTGTGTTGTTGTTATCGGGGGCTTTCTACACACGCGTCTACTGGAATGACATCATCGACGCGCGGCCGTCGTCTGAGAGGGGACGTTACAACTATATTAGAGGGAGTTTTCCTATATTAAAGGAGAAGTTCAGGTTTTTTTTTTTTTAAACCTGGACCTTATTTTCTGGCATAAAATACGTTAATCCAGTTTGGTGAAAGTCGGCGTCCTTCTGAAGATATTTAGATCACACTAGACACATGTGTAGAAAGCCCCCGATAACAACAACACGGTAGCTCTGAGCTAACAATGCAATAGTACGCGTTCATTCATTCATTCTTCTTAAAGTATTGGTGAAATAAAGACAGATAATGCCTTATTTAGAGGCTGTGTTGTCTCTGCCCTGTTCTCTCCCGTTATATGGATATACGCCGATCTCCAGTGATCTAAATATCTTCCGAAGGACATCAACTTTCACCAAACTGTTATCGATGAGTAGATGAACGTATTTTATGCCAGAAATAAGGTCCAGGTTTAAAAAAAAGGAACTTTCCCTTTAACTGAATTTAAAACCCCACTCGAGTAGTTATTAAACCGTTAAAACCTCATCTGTGCTTCTCAAACTGTCCGGTTCTAAGTTTAAACACCTACTAGAAGATCACAACATAAATGAGTGAGTTATTTAGCAAACGGATGGTAAGATAGCAGTGAAATTACTAACTACAGCACTCAAAATTGCTTTTGAGGTACTTCCTGCTTCGGTGGCAGGATGACACGTTGCCATAGAGACCAGAACCAGTACTGAAATGACCTCCATACGTCGGTAACGGTTGCTCTGGCGCTCTATTTTAAAACTGCACTAAGTCTCTGAACATGGCCCCCGGAGTTAAAGTCAGCTGCACCATAAAGAGGAATCTGACCTACTGCAGCCTCGCTGCTAATTCTCAGCCTGCGGGGGAAAGATAATCTCACCATCCAATTAGGCAGCCTGAACAAATCTGTTTTGTTTGGCAGCAAGACAGAACATCCCGATTGACGTCTGCCGCAACCATCAGTCACCAATTACCTCTTAAAAACTGCTAATTCGTTTTTATCCTTTTAATTAAAGTGCCCTCAGCACCATTTTTTACTCTCATCAGGCCTACATGGATAAAGTGAAGCTAATTTTTATCCGTCACTATGATTATTGACGCTCTGCTGTACCGTTATTACCCAGTTTATTATTTTATAATGTAAATGTAAATGTACTTTATTTATACAGCCCTTTACAGACAATCCTTACGGTGTACCAAAGTGCTTTACAGCAGGTAATAAATAAAGAGTGGAATAAGGAAAGTGTTTTTGAATTGGCTCTATATGAATGAATTGGATTATTTTATAAATAATTATGATTACAATGAATTGAATTCCAATTGGCTTGAATTGGACTTTATTATTTAAGTGCCTTGAGATGAAATTTGTTGTATTTGGCGCTATATAAATAAAAATTAATTGTGTTCTGACCTGGGCACTTCCAACAGAAACTGATCTGTTGACCTCGGAGCTCTACCAGGACTGTTAAAAGATCAGATAAATACGATGGGGCGAAGCCGTTAAGAGCTTTAAAAACAAACATTAAAAGTTTAAAATCAGTTCTATAAAGGACAGGAAGCCAACGGAGGGAGTTAAGAACAGGAGTGATGTGCACACGTCTGTTGGTGTTGGTTAAAAGACGGGCAGCAGCGTTCTGCACCAGCTGAAGGCCACTGAGAGAAGACTGGGAGACATAAAGACATAAAAAAATAAAATATTATAAATAAAATAAAATATCAAATATCAAATATAAAATATAAAATGTAAAATATAAAATATAAAATAAAAAAATAAATTAAAAAATTAAATTCAATTAAACATAAAAACATACTGGGAAACATAAAGTGCACTGCAATAGTCTAACCATGAACTTATCAGGGCATGGATGGCTTTCTCAAGGTCATGACGAATTAAAAACATTTTAATTTTGACCAGGAGACGCAACTGGAAAAAATTAGTCCTGACGACATCGTTAATTAGTTTGTCCGACCTCAGATGAATTATTATCAGATGATTATTGACGCTCTGCTGTACCGTTATTACCCAGTTTAGTTTATTATGAGGGCTGGGAGATGACTCTTATGTTGTTCAACCCTCAGAGCCAAAATGCACCCGTCTGTGTGACCGAGGGAGAGGAGGCCGACGCCGAAGACTCGGAGGACAGTAAACGTCAGAGTGACACTGGCGCTGAGGAGGCCGGAGGGACAGGAGAGGAGGAGGAGAAAGAGAGCGGAGAAGATGGCGAGGAGGAAGAGGCTCAGGAGGAGGTTGTAGAGGAGTTCAAGCCTGAGGAAGAGAGCGAGGAGGAGGAGGTCGACAAAAACAAAAAGGAGGATGGAGCGCTCCTCCATCAGTTCACCAGGACCTCGGTGGAGTCCCAGCCCGGCTCGATGGAGGACGTCGACGTAAATTCCTCCTCGAAGCCTGTGGACTACATAGAGGTGCCCAAAATGGCCGACGGCGTGTCAGCCGGAGGCGGTGCGGGCCAGAGGAGGAGCCGCTCGCCGGCCAGGGTCAAGCGACGCAAACCCAAAGAGATTGACACCGAACTGGAGGACTTTTAACTCAGGACGTGGGACTTCATGGCAGCCGGGTCGCAGACTTTGTGAACTCTGTTAAAAATGTCTGGTTCCTGCTGAAGTTTTAAGCCTCACTCGAACACTTGAAGCACTTTATCTCTCCAGATCCGCAGTAGGCGGAGTCACAGTGACTCACATTACCACTGAGAAGTCCAACAACTGTAGAAACCTGAAACTTGAAACAACCACTTTTGTCGTATTTAACCTTATGACCTATATTTGTATATTTCTGACTTAACTGTACGCATTAAGGCACACGTTCATATATTTTTGACACCTTTGGGTGAACTCAGTCGGCCACAGGTTTAATATTTTATCCAATCATATAGCCAATGATATACAGAGTACCTCAAAGATGTATTATGTTGGTAGATATTTTTAGCAGTGTTTGACAAAGCCAGACTCTCAACGCTCGGCTCATCTGTACGGTATGTGTCTTTTGGACTTGTCTCATGAAGTAAGTGCTGTATTCTCAGGGATTTGAACAGCCAACTTGCTTTGGTCAGGTCATCTCCTAGCTATTACTTAACTACCTGCTTAAATCTGTAGCCTGCTAATAAGTCTGACGTTTAAATCCGTATAAACTCTGTGATGTAATCTGATTACCTAAAAAAAGAGAATCACATTTTTGGAATAGGTATTTGGCTCTCTTATATCATACTATATATATCTATATATTTGCATTTAACTTCCCAGGAATGTAGTTAATACATTTGCAGAACAGAAGATTTCTGTGTGGAAATCTAAATTTAAGCTTAATGGAAAGCTTTTGTGCGCTTTTCTTAGTCGTATGTGTTACATGCTGTAGATTCAGGTGGGGTTTGTGTGGAGAAACAGCGTGAAGTGCGTTACTGATGCCTTACTGAACCCATGATTATATGAAGACACATCCACAGAATCAAAGGGGAGCCAACTGTTGTGTTTTTAATCTGACATCTTCTGTTTGAGGCGAGTGAATCCCGTTAAAAGAGGCTGGAAAACCGTACTTTCTTGGCATTTCCTTCACACTTAAGCAGAGTGAGCTGGGCTCCAGGCTTACTCCTGAACTAGTTTTAAAACAAAAGGCACGTGGACGGTGAGAACATGTTCTCTTCCTGCTGGGTTTGACCAGAGCCTCGTATTTGTGGTGCAAAGAGGGTGTGTGCCTATGCTGCTATTGGTTCGTTTGGCTGTCCATTAACGTGTCGTCACCAAGTGTACGTCTTGTACTCAGAGGAAACTGATACGA